>NC_142797.1:35073143-35271893 GCF_049724085.1 Artemia sp. Qi Xiang Cuo
GTAAAGAGCGAGGCGTTGAGGAGGGGACAGCCCCTTTCATATATGGACTAATTTCTGTTCGTTTTAAGTTTTAATATCGCTCCTTACTTTCAGTTAAAAAACTTGTTTTTTTTTATTTAATATTTATAGATGCTTGACAGAAAATGATCCTTCTACAGAAAATGTTCAAGCATAAGTCTGTAATTTAGGGACCGGAGGTGACAGCTATCTTCTTACTGCAGAACTTTTTTAAGTCTAAGATAAAAGATCACATTCATATCTTGACTGAAGGGAGAGGGAAGCGCTGGGGCATTCCCTATGAAACATATTTTTTTGAAGAGCTTTCCTTGATGATGTAACCTTTGGATTCAATGTTTCAACTGTTCTCCGTAGACTCTAGACTCCCCTTGACTCTACCGGAGTAAACAAAAATGGAGGGGGATTAAATTAGTATTTGGTTTTAAATAGACTTGAAGCAGAAACGACTTGTGCACAATCCTAAGAATAAGGTTTCTATCGTAAATAACTGTATATTTACGATATTTTTATATATAACGACTATATATTTATGTATAATAACTATAATAACGTATAATAACTATATATGTAAATAACTATATATATATATATATATATATATATATATATATATATATATATATATATATATATATATATATATATATATATATATATATATATATATATATATATATATATATATATATATATATATATATATATATATATATATATATATATATATATATATATATATATATATATCACGTTGTAATCTTATAAATATATTTTTGAGAATTACTTAGTCCCCCACAGTTCCCGGGGGAAGGACTGAAAGTTTGGAACTTTGCCCAGTATTTACATATAGTATTGGTTATTGGGAAGTATACAGACGTTTTCATGAGGGATTTTTTCTGGTGGGGGGTCGGAGAAGGGGGCTGCGCGGGAGGATCTTTTCATGGAGGATGTTTTCTTGGGGGGAGGGATATTTCTATGAAGGGGACGCCGGATTTCTCAACATTAATTAAAAATATCAGAAATTTAATAAAAAAAAGCAAGTTTTTTTCGACTGAAAGTAAGGAGCAACGTTAAAACTTCAAATGACAGAAATTATTATGTATATGGAGGGGTTCACCCTCTAGTTAATACCTCACTCTTTACGATAAAGTTTTCTTAGTACTTTCAAAAAAGCTATCTATTCTAATTAAACGGCCTTTGTGATTCAAAGGTTTGTGATTCGAACAAAAATTCGAACTTTAGCGTAAAGAGCGAGGTATTGACTAGGGGGGAGAACCCCCTCATATACGTAATAATTTTTTTGCGTTTTAAATTTTAATGCTGCTTCTTACTTTCAGTTGAAAAAACTTGTTTTTTATTTAATCTATTACAGGAAACACTAGGATAAAAATTGAATCGATTGAGTGAACGGTCGTTGGTCAAAACCAACTACTACATTTTTTGTGGTGTTTCGCAGATACAAGTTCTTCACATAGGTTCTTCCATGCTGATACTGAGCGAATTGAGAAGAAACTATGACGGCCTAGTGAATAACTGATTTCCTATTGAAGCGTTTTGAAGACATAGTACCATCAAATAAGGGGAATATAGGGGAGACAATCGGAGAGTATTTTGAATAAATTATTAATATAATTATGAATGAATCTCATCGATGAGTTTAATATTTTTTAACTTGAATCACATTACCTCGTTTTCCTCGGTGCTTGCGAGTTGGCAGTTTAATCCTATATAAGTGAAATTCCCAAAATAGGGTCACTTAAATTCCTTTTGGTGCCTCTTCCTAGAAAACTGTAGCAAATTCCAGTCACTAACAAATTGAGATGATATACTAAATAAGCAATATTCCAGAGGGGTTTGATAATATCAAATTCGAAATTGCACCATTACAATCACCATCGTCGACAACCCATTACAGAAGAACTACAGCCCCTATCTTGAAGAACAAGGAAAATCACTTTTCATGCACTGTAAAAAAAAATTTGTTTGAGACTGAAAAAAACTTGTTTGTAATGTTTATCAACAGCAAAACTTTAATTTCAACAGCTTAAATAGAACATTGAAGACCAATTTGGAATTCCATTATCCAATCTGTTGTGAAACAAAAATGCTGGAGTCCCATACCCGAATTGAATTTTCAAATACAACATTTAGGATTTTAAGATCTTTATTGGATTTCCATCTTGTTTGTTGAATTTCATGTTCTCAAATTGTATTTCCATCATTATTGTTGTTCAATTTATTAGGACTACAATCTTGTTGATCAACAAACTAGTTGGAGGTTCTGACAGCTGCCAGGAATGGTCCTCAATGACCAGTTTCATATATAAAACCTAACATGTCCTTGTCCTGCTCAGAGGCAGACTTTTCCACTCGTCATGAAGTTTAGTGGAATCGTCCGTTTCCAGTGAAACCCAAGTAATCATACTACAGAAATAATTCTGTAAAGTATGACATTATCATTTATTAAGTCCGGTCTTAAATTTATATAGATAAAGCCAAAAATAATTGTTTATCTTTTATTAATACGTTGTAACTGTTCCATAAGCCATTAGTAATTAAAAAATTCATATGATATTTTTCCATTGCTCTGAAATATTAATTATAAGCTAAAATATTTATACTAAATTCATGCATGTTAATAAGAATATTTTACATAAATTCACTTTAACTGGCATCATAGTCAAATTCAATATGACATTCAAGAAATTTCAATCTACTATTGAAGTCCAAACCATTTTGATCAATATAATCTATTTGCGTCAAAAATTTCATTTTTTCTACTGAAAAGTGCTTAAATCTTAAAAATTACAATAATTTCTTGGAATTCAATAAGCAAGTCACAGTTTCAACAGAAAAATTGTTTGTTTTTTTTTACTTGTTTGAGTTCAATAAGCAATCACAATTCCAACAGAAAAATTGGATTTTATTTTGACTTGTTTGAATTCGAGCAAAATGTATTTTTGGAAATCAATTTTTTTTTTTTTACAGTGTGGGAAGCACTGATCTGTCACATTTTTATTTTCGTTTTTTGCCGCTAGCGTGGCACTCGTACATCATAAAGCTGTTTACGGGCTCATCTGAAAGATATTTTTTATATATTCATGCTTTTTATAAAATTTACTTTATACCGCTATAACAGTGCAATATTGCACCCGAAATGGCACTTTATGTGCGATTTCGGGAGTGAAGAAAAATAGGTACTCCTATTTTAAACGGACTCTTTTATATACTGCAATGGAAACCAGTCACGAAAAACCTGTTTTGACAGGATAATTCAAGACACCGCTATAGAGTAATACAATGTATAGCCTGGTTTTCATTATTTATACGATATTTTTGGGGTTCAGGGGGGGGGAAGGTACCTAGGTTCGGTTAGGTTAGGTTACGTAATAGTATATGCTTTGCTTTATCCCCCCCCCCCTAATTTGTAAATATATAGCCCAAATTTGTTTCTAAACTATTATATATTTATCCTATTTTATTTTATTTCATTAGCATTAACCAAACTAGCACTATATAAAAGAGCCCGTTTAACATAGGAGTACCGAAAAATAACTTTTTGCATGGGAAGCATTGCCGTGTCTCTTTTCTTCTACATCGCTACTCGGGCACTAGTATATCATAGAAGCCGTTTAAGGGCTTGTTTAAAATCTAATTTTTATCCATTTGTACTTCCTATAGGTTCGACTAGATAACACCATCGTAAAGTGTCAAATGGCACCCAAGTTCACTTTAAGTGCCATTTCTAGAGGGAAAATTGTAGAAAGCATGTAAGCGGTACCATTACAATCCCCATGTTGATAACCTTATGCATAATAACCTCCTCTCGTATACTTTCCCTCTCAGCCATCTTAATATTTTCATATTTCGTCTGCTGACTAAAGAGCTAGACTAATTCTAGGGGCTAGGCTACTTAGGTTATAGTTTAGGCTAGATATGTCAGCTCACGATTATTTTAGGGGTATAAAGTGCACTTTCAATATCTAGACTAAGCAAATTTGTTGTTTTTCAACTTTATTCAATGAAAGTACCAAAAAGGGGCATTTTTCAATGATATCACTCCAAAAAATTTGCATGTTTCAAAATCCAGCTGGGACAAAAACTAGGGAGCACAGGAGGGGGCCTTTGCAACACTGCAACACCGAAGAGAGATGCCAAAAGGCTCAATCCAAAGCTATTGATCATTTCAGCGTGCTTTTTGTAGAATTATTGCTCAACAGAGAATAAGAAATCAACATAGACTGGTGATTGAATTTCGAGGGATTTTTTAAGGGAATGTTTAAGACAGATGTGAAGTTAAACTTATATTTAATGCCCTATTTTAGCTAAAACTTGTGTTGACCACTATAGTTTCTTTGACAAAGTTGGAAAAAGATCTTTTTATAAGGTTTATTGTCTTTTTTTTTTTTGTTTTTTAACCTAGAAACGACACAAAAATAGTTATAAGAAAATCAAAAATTTCTTGATGAAAGTAAAGCGCGAAGTTGAAACTGAAAACAAAAAAAAATTACGGATTAGCAATTTATGCAACTTATTTCAGAAAAACTGTTTCAAATAAACTGTCACGTGGTTTCATAGCTTGCAAAAGACTATTAAGAGCTTTATAAATGAGATTTTATAAGCCACTCAAGGATTTTTCTTCTTCTAATCGCGTTTTGTTGTGTCAGTTTTGTGTTCAAACAGTTCGTGGTAACGAACTGTAAGTAAGGAGCGACCCGGCTCAATGGTAATCGAAACTCTAAAAAACGGAATTTTTATACCAATAGATACATCAAAAGAATCAGATTTTAATTCTGATTTCAAATATATTTACTTACCGATCAAATTACCCATCAAAAGTTACGCGCCTGAGAAAATTTGGCTGATTTTCGAAAAAAGGAAGAAAGACCCCCTAAAAATTATAGAACCTTAATGAAAATCACACCATCCTATTCGGAGTATCAGAGAACCCTACTGTAGAGGTTTCAAGCTCCTATCTACAAAAATGTGGAATTTTGCAGTTTTTGCCAGAAGAAAGATCACGGATGCGTGTTAATTTGTTTGTTTTTTTTTCCCAGGGGTGATCGTATCGAACCGTTGGTCCTAGAATAGAGGGTTCTAGGAGGGTTCATTCGAACGGATATTAAAAGTTCTGGTGCCCTTTTTAAGTGACCAAAAAAATGGAGGGCAACTAGGCCCCCTCTCACGCTCATTTGTTTCCCAAAGTCACCCGATCAAAATTTTGAGATAGCCATTTTGTTCAGCATGGTCGAAAATATGATAAATATGTCTTTTAGGATGATTTAATCCCCCGAAGTCCCTGGGGGAAGGGCTGAAAGTTATGAACTTTACCCAATGCTAACATATAGTATTGGTTATTGGGAAGTATACAGACGTTTTCAGGGAGGATTTTTTCTGGTAGTGGGGGGGGGGTGGGTCGGGGGTTATGTGGGAGAATATGTCCATGGAGGAAGTTTTCATGGGGGAAGGGACATTGCTACGAAGGAGGCGCCGGATTTCCCAGCATTATTAAAAAAAGATCAGAAATTATATACAAAAAAAGCAAGTTTTCAACTGAAAGTAAGGAGCAACATCAAAACTTAAAACGACAGAAAACATTACGTATATGATTGGGTTCACCCCCTAGTCAATACCTCGCTCTTTAAGCCAAAGATTATTTAGTACTTTCATAAGAGCTATTTATTCTAATTAACGGCATTTGTGATAAAGGGTCATTTTTAAAGAATTGGAACAAAATTCGAACTTTAGCTTAAAGAGCAAGGTAATGACTAGGGGGCGGACCCTCTAATATATGTATTAAAAATATATGAATATACAAGTAAAATTAATATACAAATTTTGTTTTAATTATTCATGTACGGTGAGCCAAAATCAAAACCTGAATTAGTTCAAAAATGTTCAAAAATTAAATAAAAAAAACAAATTTTTTTTAACTGAAAGTAAGGAACAACGTTAAAACTTAAAACGAACAGAAATTATTCCCTATATGAAAGGGGCTGTCCCCTCCTCAACGCCTCGCTCTTTACTCTAAAGTTTTTTACTGTTTAAAAAAATAGAGTTGTGAGAAAGTCAAACTTTAGCGTAAAGAACGAGGCGTTGAAGACGGGACAGCCCCTTTCATATACGGAATAAAGGGACTAAGGGGAGAACCCCCTCATATACGTAATAACATATACTCAATAAAAAAACAATAAAAAAAACAAGCGATACGGCTCAATAGTGATCGAAACTTTTAAAAACGGAATTTTGATGTCAATAAATGTATCAAAAGAATGGGCTTATAATTCTGATTCTAAATATATAAATTTTATTAAGTTTAGTATTACTCTTTAAAGGCTACGAGACTGAGAAAATTTACCTGATTTTTTAAAGAGGGGGGAAACATCCCCTACAAGTGAAAGAATCTTAATGAAAATCACACCGTCAGATTCAGCGCATCACAAAACCCTATTACATAGGTTTCAAGCTCATATCTGCAAAAATCTGCAACTTTGTATTTTTTGCCAGAAGAAAAATATACGGATATAGAAGTTCGTTACGTAAGTTAATTTGTAAATTACGTCAGAAGCAAATTTAGAGACAGCCATTTAGCAAAAGAAAAGTAAAATTCTTACGCAAATTTTGTTTACTTATTCAATGACGGTGAGTCAAAATAAAAGCTGCATTAACTAAAAAACGATCAGAAATTAAATAAAAAAAAAACAAGACTTTCAGTTTTTAAACTGAAAGTAAGGAGCGACATTAAAACTTAAAACGAACAGAAATTATTCCGTATATGAAAGGGGCTGTCCCCTCCTCAACGCCTCGCTCTTTACGCGAACGTTTTTCAATGTTTAAAAAAAATAGAGTTTTGAGAAAGTCCAACTTTAGCGTAAAGAGCGAGGCGTTGAGGTGGGGACAGCCCCTTTCATATACGGAATAATTTCTGTTCGTTTTAAGTTTTAATGTCGCTCCTTACTTTCAGTTTAAAAAACTTGTTTTTTTTATTTAATTCCTGAAAGGGTTCACCTTAATACTCATAGCTTGCATAGTATAATTATTTGTAGTAGCAATAGTAGCAGTATGTGCATAGCACCTTTGATTTCTTCAACATCCTCTTCAATGCACGCTGAAAGTTTCAACGTGATACCGCAAACCGTTCCTGAAGCATTTCTGATACGTCCTCTTGACAACCTGTGTGGGCATAGTAATAGCCTTAGCTTTATTGGCAGTAGTAGTAGTAGAAGTAGTAATAACAGTAGCAGTAGAGGTAGTACGAGTAGAAGCAGTAGCATTAGGATGCAAATATTTCCTTTGGTTAGTTCAACATCCCCCATAACAAGCCCTGTTAGTTTCAACTTCACACACAAAACTGTTCCTAAGATATTGCTGTTACGCCCTTTTGCAAACCTACATACAGATGGTATGTTGTGATTCAGTTCATTTCCTCCCTCAAAATCACTTGAAATTGTACCTTCATGCCATTAGGCATAGTTGTAATAGCAGTCACAGTAGTGGTACTGGTATTACTAGTAGCAGTATTAATTGTAATAGTTGCAGTCCTAGTAGCAGCAGTAGTATTAACATATTGCCTTTTGTTAAGTTGAACATCCCTCTCATCAAGCTCTGGAATTTTCAACCTAATACTATTAGCCATTGCTATGACATTGCTGAAATGTGCTTCTGATAACCTGTTTGTTCATATACTTCTTGAAATTTTCATCTCAATGCTTTTAGCCTTACAAGTAGTTGCAATAAAAGTAGTAGAAGTAGTAAATGTAGCCTTTTGGTCTGATGATATCCCCATTTAAGCATTCTCTGAAAGTTCCAACTTAATACCCAAGTTAATTCTTGAGGTACGCTCTTTTGACAATGTATATATACATAACATCTTTTGATTTAGTTCAAATTTCCCCTCAGCATTGTAAATGGAGTAGTATGGAAGTAGTAATGGTAGCACGAGTAGTGGTGGTAGTTGTACTAGTAGTGATAGCATGCAAATATTGTCTTTTTGATTATCTCCCTTGCCATTTCCTGAAAGTTCCAAATTAATATACTCCGTAATTCCGTAGTTATGCCCTTTTGACAATCCGTATACACATAACATGTTTTGATTTAGTTCAACACTCTACCCAACGTTCTCCGAAAGGTTCACCTGAATGCCCTTTGTCTTTTTGGAAAGTAAAGTTCAAAATACATACCTTTCTCAATAACATTTACTATATGTAAACAAACGAATTGCCATGAGGACTATGGGGAGGTTGACATCCCCAAAGACATAATTACTAGATCTTTCAACAATGCTGAACAAAATACCTCTCTTAAATTTTGATAGAATGTGTTTTGGGAAATTTTAGACTTTGGGGGGGGGGTGCCCCCCATTCACTTTTGACTCTTAAAAAGGGTACTAGAAATTCCAACTTCCAATCAAATGAGCCACATTCGACCCGAAGTTTATACGACCACCCGTTCTATAAAACCTTAAATGCCCCGGGGCATAGCTTACAACCCTTGCCCCTCGGCTCCAGGGGGTTTCGTCCACCCTGAAAACAATGTTACATGCTCTTTGGACTATTGTGAATAAAATGGCTATCTCACAATTTCGACCGGATGCGTTTGGGGGATAAAAGGATGTCAGGTAGGGGGGGTGGAGGGGGGTGATAGTTGTCCTCTATCACTTTTGAATTTTAAAAGGGAACTAGAACTATACATTTCAAATCAAATGAGCCTCCTCTAAAGGTCACATAACCTCTCCTTCCACAAAAACGTTACATGCCCCGGGGTATAATTAACAGCCCTTTTCCCCAGACTCTGGGGGGTTATGTCAACCCCAAAGGCCTTGTTATGTGATCTTTGAACTATTTTTTGAAAAAAATAGCTATCTCAAAATCTCTATCAGATGCATTTCGGGAAAATACAACGCGTATTTGGGGGAGGGATGTGGTTGCCCTCCGATCACTTTGACTCTTAAGAAGGGCACTAACACTCCTGATTACCAACCCAATGAGCCGCCTCCGAAGTATCCTATTTCTATAAAAAACCTTATATTCCCCCACTGCGTATCTTGAAACCCTCGCCCCGAGGGTTCTGGGAAGATCGTCATCCTCAAAGACATTATTTTCGGACCTTTCAACTACGCTGAGCAAAATGGCTATCTCAAAATTTTGATTGGATTTGTTTAGAAAAATGATGGGCATGGGGGGGGGGTGGCTTCCCTCCAATCACTTTTAACTATTAAAAATGGTATTAGCCCTTTCAACTTCTAATCGAACGAGCCCCTTTTGTAGTTTCTACGACAACTCCTTGTATACGAAGCGGCCTGGCCTAAAACCAAACAAACAACTAAAAAAAAAAAAAATACATTTTGCCCTTCCCCCCAAAAAAATATATTTTGTCTTACTCGTAAAAACGTAACAAAAATACATATAAACATATTTTTGATGCGTTTTTTATGGTTGTCTTGTAAAGAACCCGTTTGTCCTAAACCCGTTTTGAAAAAAAGAAAAAAAAATGCCTAGTGAGAAATTGCCGTTTGAAGTTGATTCAGAAATGGTAAATAATATTTTGATTAATCTTAATAGTAAACGTTTGCTACGAAAAGAAATTTATAGCGATTTCAAAAAGGGCCTGAAACCCCTCAAAAATACTTTTACGTTGAGCGTTCACATTTATCCCCTCTGTTTTTTTTGTGTTTTTTTTACCTCTGTTTCAAAACACCCATAGACTCCGTTAGGGCTAAAATCTGATTTGATTCGATACCGCAAAGATAAGAAAGCTTAGCTTCTTTGGACTTCATTTTCCAGAAAGATTTAACTTGCAATTATTAAATCTTAACTTTTTTGAACACTTCTATTTTTCATTGTTTTTAGACTTTTTTTTCAAAGCAGTTTTTTTAGGTCTCCTAAAGTGTTGCAAAAATAACGGAAGTATACTTTCTCCTGGGAAGCTCTAAATTTTTCAAAATAATGGGAGCAGAAAAATTGCAATAATAATGACAAAAATTTTCGTAAATGGTATTAACTTCATATCTAAAATTCGTTTAATGCCCTTAAATTTTCTAAAATCTCTATATACTTCGTATACGACAATGATATGATTCTTCAAATCAGTGGAGCAGAAATAGGTCTGATCACTGACGTGGATCAGCACCTGTTTGTAGAAAGATCTATGAGGGAAGGTATGTTTTCCACGGGGACCGTATCCTTGAAACCGACCCGAATGGACAACGCACCAGTGAAAAGTCAAATGCTATTTTCTTGTATTTGAATTCTCTTTACCGGTCGGCAATGTCTCACTTTTATTTGCCACGTGGGAATTACCAATGATTCGCAGATTGTTCTGCCCCAGATTTTCCCAATATTCACCCTTTTGATGAGAATGGACCATAAGGATGGTTTTTCAAAATTGATGGTGAAATTCCTCTGGATCTTCATGACTTGGTAAAAGAATTTTTTCCCTTGCATCAATAGACCGGCGCATAGGGAATCGCTGAGTCCCTGCAACTTATCATTTATAGAAAATAAAGGCATTCATTGGACACCTTCAAAACAAAAGCTTATTGCCGACTTGGAGCCAAAACGGAATATTGTTACACACCACGTTTATTTACAATGGATGCTTGCCAACTGTGTCAATGTCAGAAGGATTCATATAGCCCTCCAATTCGACCAAAAACCTTATATGAAGACGTTTGTTGACACTTTTGCAACAAACGGTCTCAAGCAAAAACAAAGATCGAAAAGGAAATCTTTAAACTTATTTTAAATTCGGCCTTTGGTAAGATGTGTGAGAGTGTGTTAAACAGGAGTAGTTGTGACGTTATAACTGATCCAAAAGAATGTGCCCCAATGATTGCGGATCTAAATGTCAGATCATTCACGATCATAGACTCCAATATGGTCCTTTTACATAGGGAAAAAACGTAGTTTTAAATAAAAACATTGCCGCTGGCAGTGCCATTTTATAAATATAAAAAAACTCATGTTGGAGTTTTATCACAATGTGTGTAAGTGCCAGTGGCCGAGGGAGGGACAAGTTCAAGTTTTTTATGGGGATACCGATTCTTTATTTTTAAAACTTAAAACTAGTAATTTATTGGAAGACAGGGAAAATGGAGAGTATATTAGCTCTCGGATGGACTACACAAACTGGGATGAGTCCCGCTATCTGGAGCTGGTGAAACACAAGTCCCAAAATCAATTATTAAAATTAAAATCAGAGACGGGAAGTGACTTGGTATCGCATGGCGTATTTCCCGGTCCGAAGGTGTACTGCGTGGAAATGCACAATGAGACTATCAAAAAAGTTTTTAAAGGGGTGCCTGCATACTATGTAAAGGAAAATTTCAACATGAGTGTCTATAGGAACTGTATAGAGCAAAATTTAGTTCCAAGATCATGGGTCATGGCCACTCGCTCTTTAAAATACAAAACCTATAAAGTTCGAGTCGAAAAAAATGCCACGTCCACCATATCGGACAAAGTCTATGTACTCGAGTGTGGTGTGAGAGTACTACCACATGGACACTATCTTACTTCAGATCGAGTTGAATGTGTAGATTATAGAAAGCAACTCGGTCTGAAAAAAGCTCTGTAGTTGTGGGAGAGGGAGGGGACCGTTTCCGTCAACAGCTTAACACTGCCTTTTTTATATCTAGTCATTTTTCCATCACAAGCTCGGCACTGCCCTTTTTTTATCTAGTCGTTGCACAAAGTGGTAATTTTCAACTGTTTATTTTGTGTAAAGTGCATATTTTATCCTGTCACCGGCTGTGCAGCAGTTATCGTTGGTCACCCCGATCGTCCTGTTTATGTTGTAAAGAAACCGTTTATTCCTTTTCCTCTTGAATACTTATTCAACAGATTGAGGTTAGGTTAGGTTAGGTTAGTTGCATTTTGGCATTGGAAAAGTATGCATCAACTTAAAACACCCTTCAGATCTTTTTTTGCGGACCGTCCATGTCCCGCAAAATGGCACTTTTAACAAAAATCATTCAAAACCGTGATAAAATATTTTCAGAAAATCAAAAAAATCTATTATTGCTATAGTATATGGCAAGAATCCTATGATAAAGAAAAGAAGATTGATCCAAGCATAAAATTTGTTCAAGGACTTGACGTGTTTATTAGTATTGCACCAAACTCCTGGTTGATTATTGACGATTTAGCTGAATCTATTGAAGAGTGGTAGCGGGAAATGTTACAATTGTTTACTGTCTGGTCCCATCACGAAAAAATTTCTGTAACTACTGTTCTCCATAATCTTTTTCATCAGAGTAATTGCATGAGAACTCTTGCTTTGAATTGTACCTACTATATCATCTATAGAGTTGTTCGCTCTTCAAGTTCTCTTATAACTCTAAACAAACAAATCTACCCTGGTGAACCCAAGTTTTTACTTTTCGCAAACAATCAAGCAACTAACAAACCTTATGGTTACATATTATTAGACCTGAATCAAAACACACCCGACGAGTTGCCTGTAGTCACCAATGTTTTCGATATTGAAATTACTGTATATCTAACTGTGAATAGTAAAAAAGGTTGTTAGTCACAATAATGAAATTGAAGAAGCTATACAAACAACGGCATTTATTTTCTGTGCTAGCCAATTCAAAACCACGACTTAGAAAAGCAATTCTCAAGCATGGTGTTGATAAGGAATTTATTTTATCTCTTGTCGGAAATTTGTTTAAATTTAACAGCGGGTAATAGCAACAGATACAATAGACACAGACAAGGCAACATTGATCACTTTTACGTGCTCTAGCTTGCAAAAAGAAAACAAATTGTAAAAGAAAACGTCTTGTTCAAGCGGGTGGTAATTTCTTTTCATTGTTACTACCGATAATTTTCTGGATAAATTTTCTGATAAACTTGATAAATTTCATAAAAATTAAACAATTGCCGATGAGGAAAAATTAATTTTACTTCAAAATGCCCTTCGTCGTGTCAATAAATATAAACCTTATCGTGAAAAACCGCTTAAAGTTAATGTCATTAATCAACCTTCTGAAAACAATAAAACATCGAAAAAGGAAGAGTTATTAAAAAGTGTTTTAGACTTGCTGCCTCAATCCTATCTTGAACAAAGTAAAAGACTCTTGACGTATCTCACTGAAAATGAACAAATTGGTGAGAAAAAGAAAAAGAATCAAGCCTTACAATTTAATAGATTTATTATCAGATCTGATTGCAAATCGCAAAAGAGTCGAATCCTATTACGAGCATTTATATAATTTTTTAACGTCGTCAAATTTTCCTAAAAGTATTATCGGTAATAAGCAAATTCTAAAGAAACTAAGAGAACATAGTCCTTTAAAGATAGAAGAAGATTTTAAATCTTTCTTGGATTGGAGGAAACCAACAGACCTCAAGTGCCCATTTTTCTTATCTGCCTCCATAATCACTAAGATTTCTGATCAAAATTTTGAGACAGCCATTTACTTCAAAATAGTCCAAAAATTAAGTAATTATGATTTCGTAGATCACATGACCCCCACAGCCGCACGAAACTGGACCCTAAATGCTGCAAATTATGCAAATTTACCACTGTGTACTAAACATTTAATAATTGGAAAGGCGGCATGTTTGATTCTGAGTGTTAGATTAATTCAAAAAAACTTTTTCTATCCCTGAAGGCATTGTTATGTGCTCTTTGGACTATTGTGAACAAATGGCCAAATCACTATTTTGATCGGATGTGCTTGGGGGAAAGAGGGTGTCAGAGGGAGATACGGGAGGGGTGTAGTTGCCTTACAACACTTTTGACTCTTAAAAGGGAACTAGAACTTTAAGTTTCAGATCAAGTGAGCCTCCGATAAAGTTAACAAAACCACCCCTTCCATAAAAACCTTATTTACCACCCTTCCATATTCCACCCTTGTCATATCTTACATCCCTTGTCCCAAGACTCTGGGGGGTTGTGGTTACTCCAATGGCCTTGTTAAGTGATCTTCGGACTGTTTTTGAGCCAAAGGCTATCTCAAAATTTAAATCGGATGAATTTGGGGAAAATAGGACGTGAGGGGGGTAGTTACCCTCCGATCACTCTGACGCTTACAAAGGGCCCTAGAACTTCTTATTTCCGATCCAATGAGCCCCCTCCGAATTTATGTGACCACCCTTTCCATAAAAACCTTATATGCCCCCCGGCATCCTGGACCTTTCAACTAAACTGAACAAAATTCCTATCTTAAAATTTTTATTGGCTGTGCTTAGGAAAATGATGGACTGGTTGCCCTCGAATCACTTTCAACTATTAAAAAGGGCACTAGAAATTCCAATTCCTCGTCGAATGAGCCCCTTTCAAAGTTTTTACAACAACTCCTTCTATACGAAGTGTCCTTACCTAAAAAAGAATAATAATACATTGTGCCTAGACCCCGGCGCCACACCGGCGTATCGACCGAACGCCGCAAACAAGAGGCCCGGTTAACCCCCGCCGTATTGTGACAACGCCACCGGCGCACCACACGCACACCGCCGCCGGCAGAGGTGGCGGCATTTGGCTGACTTTGAATTAATTTTGAGGCAATTCTCTGTTGCGTCAACCGCAAAGTCGGAGCTTTTCTTTTCTCGTGGGGTTAAGTATTTCGATTTTCCTGATTAGAAATATAGCAGGGCCTGCACTATCCCCGAATTTTCGGGAATTTTGCCGAAAATCTATGTGTCAACCCGAAAAAAATTGGATTCCCCGAATCCCCGAAAATCGCCCAATCACTGTGCAACCCCTAGTGATTTATCACTCGTGACTATCCCTGCCAAATATTACTTTCTATACCATAATTCTTCACTACTGTCTTGCTCGTTAATTTTAGTCTCTTGTGCATATAAACCAGACAGTTACAACTGCAACATACACGGTTCTTCACATGTTGGCAAAAGTATCCTCTGTATGAATTTAAATAAAAAACAGTTTATTTTTTAACTGAAAGTAAGGAACGACATTAAAACTTAAAACGAACAGGAATTATTCCGTATATGAAAGGGGCTGTCCCTTCCTCAACGCCTCGCTCTTTACGCTAAAGATTTTATTGTTTTAAAAAGTAGAGTGGTGAAATAGACTCAAACTTTAGCGTAAAGAGTGAGGCGTTGAGGAGGGAATGGCCCCTTCCATATACGGAATAATTGCTGTTCGTTTTAAGTTTTATTGTCGTTCCTTACTTTCAGTTAAAAAATAACCTGTTTTTTATTTAAATTCATAAAGAGGATAAGAAACTTGAAAACTTGTCGTAGAAACTTGAAAAAGGGCTCATTCGATTTGAAATTCAAAGGGATAGTACCCTTTTTAATAGTCGAAAGTGATTGGAGGGCAACTAAACAAACCAAATCTTTTCGAATTTATTGGTCTTATTCAATCTATCAAAAAAGGTTTTTGCCACCCTGGTTGGTATTCCTTTGGATTTAAACTCTGGGAGGCAGCTTGCTAATTTTGGGACCCCGATCTAAAGTCAGAATGTCAACTGATATTTTGGTTGCCTAGCATGTAAGTTATACCCTGGAGGTATATAAGGTTTTTTTTTACAAAGCGTTGTCGTAGAAACTTCAAAAAGTGCTAATTTGATTGGAAATTGAAATGGCTAGTGCCCTTTCTAATTGTCGAAAGTGATTGGAAGGCAACTAACACCCCTTCCACACCCACCATTTATCCAAACACATCCATTTTTGGTTTAATGGGGTTCTTTACTTCTCTTTGAAAAACTTATTTTGTGGAAAAAGTTTTTGTATCTCACGCTATCCAAATTTTTAGATAGCCATTTTACTCAACGTAGTTGAAAGTTTTGGAAATTAGGTTTTTAAGGATGACAACTCCTCCCCCCATATCCCTCAGGGCAAGGGTTTTAAGTTATGCACTGGGTCATATAAAGTTTTTATTGAAAGCGTTGTCGTAGAAACTCCAAAAGGGCTCATTTAATATGAAATTGAAAGGGCTAGTGTCTTTTTTAATAGTTGAAAGTGATTGGATAGCGACTAACGCCCCTCTCCCGCCCACAATTTTCCAAAACACATCAAATCAAAATTTTGAAGGCAAAACTATAAAGTCTTAAAAAAAAGATTTAAAGTATTATTTTCTTTTTCCCTGAAAAGACTATGTCAATATAAAACGAACAGAAATTAATTTAAAAACTTTTTCCACAAAATAAGTTTTTCAAAGAAAAGTAAAGAACTCCATTAGAAAAAAAAATTAGCAAAAACAAAATCAAATAATCTACCAAGCGTGAAACTACCACAAATTAGCATCGATAGATAAATGAAACCCAAAACGAACAGAAATTACAATAATTAACCGAGTCAAACTCAAAACGAGCAAAAATTATTATAAGTTGGGCGCAAAACCCCTATACCTTCCCAAGGCCAGAACAAACTTTGTACTTTACTGAAAAAATACAAATGAATGTGCATTGTCAGTTTAATATACATATACTGATATTTAGTAATCAAAATGTTAATATTATTTGATTTATTAAAGTTATAAAAGTAAAAACATTTATATTTTTTTCAGTAAAGTGCAAATTTTGTTCTGGCCTTGGGAACGCAAAAAAAAACAACCTTCTATTGAGACAAAATTTAGCTACAGACTATAAACAAGGTTGGGGAATTGAAGATTGAAACCGAAGTGACCCCTAAAATATGATTTATAATGATTTATATTATGATTTATGATATATAATGATTATATTATTGCCTATAGATGGGGATAGGGGGCTGTCATCTTTAAATAATAATACCTCTATTTTTTTTAATTGAAAGCAGGGATGCCAAAAAGCTAATCATTTTTTTTTCATTTAAAGCGGAGATCGAAGACAACGACATCAAATTCCCTGGGAAACCATAGAAATATTTGTATATACCCAGGGCCCCCCATTGGGACTTGTTCATTGTCTTGGATATTTTTGGATTTTTCATAGGCTACTGGCCTAATTTGGCTTTTGTGTGTGCTCCCATTTAATTAGATTACTTGGATCTTATTAGTAGGAACCATTCTCTAATTCCGAGAAGAGATTTAATGTCCTTTGTAAAAGCAAGGAAGAGATTTAATGTCTTTGGTAAAAACTTGGGACAATGTTATTGATCTACGAAGGGGACAAGATCAGGCCTGATTTCTGGGAAATTGCTTTGCATAATCGATGGGGAATTCTAATTTATCATGAGGGGAATTACGAAACTAAAAGGCTTCATTTTCTTTGGTTTGAGAGATAAATATTAATATTCTTTCGAAGTCTTCATAGTGTAACTAGGAACACCTTAGATAATTTTTCAGAAATTCAAACGAGATCAAGACAGATTTAATAAATGTGACGCGGGAATGGTTTCCTGGGAATTTTAAATGTGACAGCGCAGGGATGCCAAAACAAAAGGAACATTCAGAAATTCGGTTTAGGGAATTATTTGGGCGAAACAGATTGAGATATTTTAGGGGATTATTTGGGCGAAACAGATTGAGACATTTTAGGGGATAAATTTGGAAGACGTAGGAACGAAAAAGGTAAGGCATCTCAGGGAATGCTAACTCTATTAAGAGATACATCTATTAGATATTTGAACGGTTCTCGACGGTGTTTTGTATAATACACAAGTAGCATTTGAGGTGTTGTAAGGTCCCCTACCCCAACCTGCAAGGGGCCCCCTCCCTCCAACTTTTTGGGACCCATCCCCCCTTTTTATACTTTTTGAAGTTTATTTTTTTAACATGTTAATTTTATTTCAACTTTTTTTGAAATGTCTTAGAATTAACAAGTACACAATATTGGGATTAGTGAGACGATTATGGATTTAAACATTAAGGACAGCAACCATCAATGACTCTAGCCATCACGGACTTCAATCTCCAAGGAATCCCATCCCTCCAACTTTTTGGGGCCCATCCTCCCATTTTTTAATACTTTTTTAAAGTTTTTTTAAACTATTTTTATTATTTTTTTAACATGTTTTTTTTTCAACTTTTTTACGTATCTTAAAATAACATGAAATATGGTTGCAGCTGTACCAATCATTCTCTATGCTTGCTCATAAACACGACGCGGCTTCCCCAGTGATACTCTATGCCCGATTATCGAAACTACCTACTTTATTGCATGTATCAAATCAGTAATTTTTCTATGGAAGGATTGATATCTGCATCAAATTTTTGTTTAAAAAGTGAAAATGAATGATTCGAGGAAGCTATGTACACATGATAAAGTCATTGTTGTCTTGAATGCTGACAAGGAGAAGTATTTGAACTATGAAACAAGTACAAGTGGTAGCACTATTGGAAACGTATGCGTGCGTTGTCATGACAGTGAGAGTTTAGATTTCTTTGGAGTACCCAAGAATTTCCATTGTACAAATGGTGGATGTGCAAGAGTATCATTACCAGCGATGATAGTGCTCAAAGAGAATGCTGACATAAAAATAATTGTTGATGAAGAGGGGCATCTTTTTGCTCATGGTTCTAGTAACACATTACACACTGATACATCTTATTCGCCTCGTTCTGGTATTAGTATTCAAATGAATGCAAAGGGGAAAAGAAAAGCCAAATGCTGCACTAATGTAATAAATCATATCGTGGCTACCTGCCAGAACTGTTACCTTTGTAAACACAATGTAAGAATAGACAGTGAAATCGCTAGCAAAATAAAAAGGGCATTGGCATACAATATCATCAATGTTTATAAAGATAAATTGATGGAAAATGAAGCACAAGTGAACGTTACTGATCATATAGTCAACGAATCCAATAGTACCAAAAATGAAACGCAGATTGAGCCAGTAGGTGACACCTCAGTAAAAATTATTTATGACTCAAAATGGATGAATAATTATTCTACTGGATATGAACTAAGAGAAGAGAATAACTATAGTATCAAGGGAGAACATGATAAATTATTTTATGGAACAGATTCAAAATGTCCAAAGTTGTTCAATGGTGTTAATAATGTATGAAACATATTTTTTATATTAATATTCTACATATCATTATTTCATTAAAAATATATTATACATTACTTTTTTTAAGTAACATTGGGTTTATTTAAAAAAAAAATATATACATCATCGATTCCCTGAAGCAATGCTTGTGCGGGATCATGTAACAATACTTTGTTACATGATCTTTATTTTCAGGGTATGCTAAAACGTCAAACGTTGAGAATATCTATTAAAAAGGTTAGAGATGTAAGAAAAGGAATTTTCAGATATAAAGACACTACTAGCACGATCATAGGGGATATATTAGAAAGTGAGATACTTTAACAGAACTTTTACCAAAGTCTGAGAGAGATGATCGGATTTTTTTTCTCAAAAATCTCCACAGACAAGTAAACACCGGTCCTGAAAAACAACATAGAGCATTTTAGTTTTCAGAAACAGGAACATCCTTGTTTAAAATACATTTGTTTCTATTAATAATATTTGATTTTTTAATACAGTTGGGTTTTAGTGTTCAGAAATAAGAACATCCACGTTTGAAATATATCTGATTTTAATAATAATTTTTAATAAAGTTTCGCTTTTAGTTTTCGGAAATAGGAATATCCGCGTTAAAAATACATCTGATTATATTAATAATATTTGATTTTTAAAAGTAGCGTTTTAGTTTTCGGAAAAAAGAACACCCACGTTTAAAATACATCAGGTTTTATTAATAATATTTGATTTTCTAATAAAGTAATTTCATTGTCGAAATCAACGATAAACCTGTTTTACAAGTTGAAGGACTCATCTTTTTTCACTCGCAAAATTACTTTACGACTTTTTGCATACCCCAACACCAAGCAATACTTTTCAATAGGCTTTATTATATCATTTCAGAACAACTTCTTTTCGTAATATTCCTCTTAGACCTGTTTTACAAGTTGAAGTACTCATATTTCTTCACGCCCAACATTACTTTACGTCTTTTTGCATACCCCAACACCAAATAATACTTTTCAAAAGGCTTTATAATATTATTTCAGAACAAGTTCTATTCTTAATATTCCTCCTAAACCTATTTTACAAGTTGAAGTACTCATCTTTTTTTATTCCCAACATTACTTTACGATTTTTTGCATACCCCAACACCAAGCAATACTTTTCAAAAGGCTTAATTATATTATTTCAGAACAAGCTCTTTTCTTAATATTCCTTCTAAACCTGTTTTACAAGTTAAAGTACTCATTTTTTCACTCCCAACATTACTTTACGACTTTTTGCATAACCCAACACCAAGCAATACTTTTCAAAAGATTTTATTATATCATTTCAGAACAAGTTCTCTTCTTAATATTCAACCTAAACCTGTTTTACAAGTTGAAGCACTTATTATTTTTCACTCCCAACAATACTTTACGACTTTTCGCATACCCCAGCACCAAGCAATACTTTTCAAAAGGCTTTATTATATCTTTTCAGAGCAACTTCTTTTTTTAATATTCCTCCTAAACCCATTTTACAAGTTGAAGAACTCATCCTTTTCACCCACAACTTTACTATACGACTTTTTGCATACCCCAACACCAAGCAATACTTTTCAAAAGCCTTTATTATATCATTTCAGAAAAAGTTCTTTTCTTAATATTTCTCCTAAACCCGTTTTACAATTTGAAGTACTCATCTTTTTCGCTCCCAACATTACTTTACGACTTTTTGCATACCCCAACACCAAGCAATACTTTTCAAAAGGCTTTATTATATTATTTCAGAACAAGTTCTTTTCTTAATATTCTTCCTAAATTCATTCTATAAGTTGAAGTACTCATCCTTTTCACCCACAACTTTACTTTACGACTTTTTTGCATACCCCAATACCAAGAAATGCTTTTCAAAAGACTTTATTATATTAATTCAGAACAACTTCCTTTCTTAATATTCCTCCTAAAGCCGTTTTACAAGTTAAAGTACTCATCTTTTTTCACTCCCAACATTAGTTAACAACTTTTTGCATACCCCAACACCAAGCAATACATTTCAAAACGCTTTATTATATTATTACAGAAAAAGTTCCTTTCTTTATATTCAACCTAAACCTGTTTTACAAGTTGAAGTACTAATCTTTTTTCACTCTGAACATTAATTTACGACTTTTTGCATACCCCAACACCAAGCAATACTTTTCTAAAGGCTTTATATCCCAACACCAGAAAAATACATTTCAAAAGGCTTTATTATATCGTTTCAGAACAAGTTCTTTTCTTAATCTTCCTCCTAAACCTGTTTTACAAGTTAAAGTACTCATCAAGTAAAGTTGTGGGTGAAAAGGATGAGTACTTCAACTTGTAAAATGGGTTTAGGAGGAATATTAAGAAAAGAAGTTGTTCTCAAAAGTTATAATAAAGCCTTTTGAATAGTAGTACTTGGTGTTGGGGTATGCAAAAAGTCGTAAAGTATTTTTGGGAGTAAAAAAGATGAGTACTTCAACTTATAAAATGAGTTTAGGAGGAATATTAAGATGAGAACTTGATCTGAAATAGTATAATAAAGCCTTTTGAAAAGTATTGCTTGGTGCTGGGGGTATGCAAAAACTCGTAAAGTAATGTTGGGACTGAAAAAGAAGAGTACTTCAACTTGTAAAACGGGTTTAGGAGAAATATTAAGAAAAGAACTTGATCTGAAATGATATAATAAAGCCTTTTGAAAAGTATTGCTTGGTGTTGGGGGTATGCAAAAAGTCGTAAAGCAATGTTGGGAGTGAAAAAGATGAGTACTTTAACTTGTAAAATAGGTTTAGGAGGAATATTAAGAAAAGAACTTGTTCTGCAATAATATAAAAAAGCCTTTTAAATATATTTCTTGGTGTTGGGGTATACAAAACTTGTAAAGTAATGTTGAGAGTGAAAAAAGACGAGTACTTTAACTTGTAAAACATGTTTAGGAGGAATATTAAGAAAAGAACATGTTCTGAAATAAAGTAATAAAGCCTTTTGACAAGTATTTCTTGGTGTTGGGAGTGAAAAAAGATGAGTACTTCAACTTGTAAAACATGTTTAGGAGGAATATTAAGAAAAGAATTTGTTCTGAAATAATATAAAAAAGCCTTTGAAATATATTTCTTGGTTTTGGGGTATGCAAAAAGTTGTAAAGTAATGTTGAGAGTGCAAAAAGACCAGTACTTTAACTTGTAAAACAGGTTTAGGGGGAACATTAAGAAAAGAACTTGTTCTGAAATAATATAATGAAGCATTTCGAAAAGTATTGCTTGGTGTTGGGGTATGCAAAAAGTCGTAAAGTAATGTTGGGAGTGAAAAATGATTAGTACTTCAACTTGTAAAACAAGCTTAGGTGGAATATTAAGAAAAGAAATTGTTCTGAAATAATATAATAAAGCATGTTGAAAAGTATTTGCTTGGTGTTGGGGTATGCAAATGTCGTAAAGTAATGTTTGGAGTGAAAAAAGATTAGTACTTCAACTCGTAAAATGGGTTTAGGAGGAATATTAAGAAAAGAACTTGTTCTGAAATAATATAATAAAGCCTTTTGAAAAGTATTGCTTGGTGTTGGGGTATGCAAAAAGTCGTAAAGTAATGTTGGGAGTGAAAAAAAGATGAGTACTTCAACTTGTAAAACAGGTCTATGAGGAATATTAAGAAAAGAACTTGTTCTGAATTAATATAATAAAGTCTTTTGAAAAGTATTGCTTGGTGTTGGGGTATTCAAAAAGTCGTAAAGTAAAGTTATGGGTGAAAAGGATGAGTTCTTCAACTTGTAAAATGGGTTTAGGAGGAATATTAAGAAAAGAACTTGTTATGAGATATAATAAAGCCTTTTGAAAAGTATTGTTTGGTGCTGGGGTATGCGAAAAGTCGTAAAGTATTGTTGGGAGTGAAAAAAGATGTGTACTTCAACTTATAAAGCGGGTTTAGGAGAAATATTAAGAAAAGAACTTGATCTGAAATGATATGATAAAGCCTTTTGAAAAGTATTGCTAGGTGATGGGGGTATGCAAAAAGTTGTAAAGCAATGTTGGGAGTCAAAAAGATGAGTACTTTAACTTGTAAAAGAGGTTTAGGAGGAATATTAAGAAAAGAACTCGTTCTGAAATGATATAATAAACCCTTTTGAGATGTATTTTTTTGGTGTTGGGGTATGAAAAAAGTCGTAAAGTATTGTTGGAAGTGAAAAACATAAGTACTTTAACTTGCAAAACAGGTTTAGGAGAAATATTAAGAAAAGAAGTTGTTCTCAAATAATATTATAAAGCCTTTTGAAAAGTATTGCTTGGTGTTGGGGTATGCAAAAAGTCTTAAAGTATTGTTGAGAGTGAAAAAACATGAGTACTTCAACTTGTAAAACAGGTTTAGGTTGAATATTAAGAAAAGAACTTGTTCTGAAATAATATAATAAAGTCTTTTGAAAAGTATTGCTTGGTGCTGGGGTATACAAAAAGTCGTAAAGTAATGTTGGGAGTGAAAAAAATGAGTACTTCAACTTATAAAACGGGTCTAGGAGTAATATTAAGAAAAGAACTTGATCGGAATTAATCTAATAAAGCCTTTTGAAAAGTATTGCTTGGTGTTGGGGTATTCAAAAAGTCGTAAAGTAAAGTTATGGGTGAAAAGGATGAGTACTTCAACTTGAAAAATGAGTTTATGAGGGATATTAAGAAAGGACCTTGTTCTGAAACGATATAATAAAGCCATTTGAAAAGTATTTCTTTGTGTTGGGTATTGAAAAAGTCGTAAAGTATTGTTGGGAGTAAAAAAAGATGAGTACTTCAACTTATAAAATGAGTTTAGGAGGAATATTAAGATGAGAACTTGATCTGAAATATAATGATAAAGCCTTTTGAAAAGTATTGCTTGGTGCTGGGGGTATGAAAAAGTCGTAAAGTAATGTTGGGAGTGAAAAAGATGAGTAATTCAACTTGTAAACCGGTTTAGGAGAAATATTAAGAAAAGAACTAGTTCTGAAATGATATAATAAAGGCTTTTGAAAAGTATTGCTTGGTGTTGGGGTATGCAAAAGTTGTACAGTAAACTTGTGGGTGAAAACGATGAGTACTTCAACTTGTAAAATATGTTTAGGAGAAATATTAAGACAAGAAGTTGTTCTGAAAAGATATAATAAAGCCTTTTAAAAAGTATTGCTTGGTGTTGGGGTATTCAAAAAGTCGTAAAATATTGTTGGGAGTGAAAAAGGATAAGTACTTCAACTTGTAAAACAGGTTTAGGAGGAATATTAAGAAAAGAAGTTGTTCTCAAATAATATTGTAAAGCCTTTTGAAAAGTATTGCTAGCGTTGGGGTATGCAAAAAGTCGTAAAGTAAGATTGGGAGTGAAAAAACATTAGTACTTCAACTTGTAAAACAGGTTTAGGTTGAATATTAAGAAAAGAACTTGTTCTGAAATAATATAATAAAGTCTTTTGAAAAGTATTGCTTGGTGTTGGGGTATACAAAAAGTCGTAAAGTAATGTTGGAAGTCAAAAAGATGAGTACTTTGACTAGTAAAACAGGTTTAGGAGGAATATTACGAAAAGAACTTGTTCTGAAATAATATAATAAAGCCTTTTGAAAAGTATTGCTTGGTGTTGGGGTATTCAAAAAGTCGTAAAGTCAAGTTGTGGGTGAAAAGGATGAGTACTTCAACTTGTAAAATGGGTTTAGGAGGGATATTAAGAAAGGAACTTGTTCTGAAACGATATAATAAAGCCATTTGAAAAGTATTTGCTTGGTGTTGGATATGCTAAAAGTCGTAGATATCTATAGTAAAAAAGGATTATGTTTTTATGATAATTCAAGAATAATGTTTATTTACTTACCATCATAATTCTTTTGTTTTCCTCCATTAGAAAAACGAATAAATTTGATTGTAATAGGCTTAATACAAGTTCTATTAATCAACTGATACAGAAAAACTAATTGCATCTTAATTTATACCGAAAAAACATAATTATAAGGCCTCCGGGTCAAAACTAGTATCTTTACAAAGAGACCACCTTTGAAACCGCAATTTGACAGTCTCTAGTTTTTGGTTATTGAACTTAGAAAAATATGTCTGCCAAGTCTTGTACCGTCTGTATGAATTGATGCATGTCCATGGTGTAGGCATATCATGCAATTAGTCGTCAGATCAATAGGTGCAAGGGGCTACTCACTCTCTTTGAAAAGGTGTAGAGCTTCCATAGAAGTATTACCTATATGCGAGGGGCTACTCACTCTCTTTGAAAAGGTGTAGAGCTTCCATAGAAATGTTTTCCTAAAGCTTCCATGGAAATGGAACATAGCACTCTACTAATATGATACAGATGTTAATCCTTCCCATGTAGAAAAATTATTGATTTAATACATGCAATAAAGTAGGTAGTGTCAATAACCGGGCATAGAGTATCACTAGGAAAGCCGCGTCATGTTTATGAGCAAGCATAGACAATGATTGGTACAACCGCAACCATATTTCATGTTATTTTAAGATACGTAAAAAAATTTGAAAAAAACATGTTAAAAAAAATAAAAAAATTCAAAAAAACTTCAAAAAAGTATTAAAAAATGGAGGGATGGGCCCCAAAAAATTGGAAGGATGGGGCCCCTTGGTGGTTCAGGTCCTTGGTGGCTAGGGCCATTGATGGTTGCGGTCCTTGATGTTCAAATCCATAATCGTCTTACTAATCCCAATATTGTGTACTTGTTCATTCTAAGACATGTAAAAGAAGTTGAAATAAAATTATCATGCTAAAAAAAAATAAACTTCAAAATATATAAAAAGGGGGGATGGGTCCCAAAAATTTAGAGGGAGGGGCCCCTTGGAGGTTGAGGTCGTTGATGGTTGCTGTCCTTGATGTTCAAATCTATAATCGTCTCGCTAATCCCATATTGTGTACTGGTTCATTTTTATGACATGTAAAAAAAAAGTTGTAATAAAATTAACATGTTAAAAAAAAGCTTCAAAAATTATAGAAATGGGTATAAAAAAACGTATAAAGCATAATCGTCTCACTAATCCCAATATGGTGTACTTGTTCATTCTAAGACATGTAAAAAAAGTTGAAATAAAATTATCATGTTAAGAAAATGTACTTCAAAAAGTATAAAATGGGGGGGATGGGTCACAAAAAGTTGGAGGGAGGGGGCCGCTTGGAGGTTGGGGTAAGGGACCTTACAACACTTCTAGTTCTACTTGTGTATTATACAGAACACCGTCGAAAACCACTCAAATATCTAAAAGATGTATCTCTTAATAGAGATAGCATTCCCTGAGATGCCTTACCTTTTCCGTTTCTACTTCTTCCATATTTATCCCTTAAAATGTCTCAATATGTTTCGCCCAAATAATCCCCTAAAATGTCTCAATCTGTTTAACCCAAATAATCCCCTAAACGTAATTTCTGAATGTTCCTTTTGTTTTGGCATCCCTGCGCTGTCACATTTAAAATTCCTAGGAAACCATTCCCGCGTTAAATATATTCAATCTGTCTTGATCTTGTTTGAATTTCTGAAAAATTATCTAAGGTGTTCCTAGTTACACTATGAAGGCTTCGAAAGAATATTAATATTTATCTCTCAGACCAAAGAAAATGAAGACTTTTAGTTTCGTAATTCCCCTCATGATACATTAGAATTCCTCGAGATTATGCAAATCATTTTCCCAGAAATCTAGTCTGATCTTGTCCCCTTCTTAGATCAATAACATTGTCCCAAGTTTTTACCAAAGACATT
Source organism: Artemia sp. Qi Xiang Cuo (assembly GCF_049724085.1). Classification (NCBI taxonomy): domain Eukaryota; kingdom Metazoa; phylum Arthropoda; class Branchiopoda; order Anostraca; family Artemiidae; genus Artemia; species Artemia sp. Qi Xiang Cuo. Next base: position 35,099,757 of record NC_142797.1, read on the forward strand.
AAATCTCTTCCCGGCTTTTACCAAGGATATTAAATCTCTTCTCGGAATTAGAGAAGGGTTCCTATTCTTATTGAATATAACGGCGAATCTATTATGTATTATTTCAACTATTATGCAAGGGTTCTGAAACGCCACAGCCATTTCGTTTCTACCAGATTTCTACTTCTCTTGATGAAGAACGAAGAAGACCAGCGTACAGCCAGCGACTTGCGAAGTTTTTAACCAATGAATAGGCCCAAATTTGTTGTAAATTCAAGCTGGTATTTGAATTTGGGGCGAAAAAATCCGCGGCGGCGCGCCGCCGGCGCGCCGCCACTGCTATTTTTTACCCCGCTGCCGCTGGCCTTCCCTTATCGGCGTGACGTCGGGGTATAATTGTGCCCACATCGTTCTTTACTTAGACTGCACTAATGTACTGACTATGATTAGCTTTGGGCTAATCGGAGGTCATTTTCCGGGCCATGAAAATCATACGTTTTGATGGAAGTATGGGGGAGGGTCTTAAAATGGGCCAGAATTTGTGAAAACTTTGGGAGGGGCTTAATTTGTTGATAATTAGTTGTATTTCAAGTAAGTACATGCTGATTGTTATCTAGGCCAAGATCCTTTGGGTTTCCAAAGCATGTCTACAGGTGTACCTGAGTAAATCAGAAGACGCTATGAGGGAATGATTGTTCAATTCATTTACAAAACCTTGGAATAGGCTTCAGGGGTCGAGTTAAAATTTTGAGGGAGTATTGTAGGGTATAAGGGTGAAGTGAATTTACTATTTTTACTTGAGGAGGGGGTAAATAAAAAAACGTATGTGTAATCAGGTCCTCGATATAACATTTCTCTAATATCTTGGGAACGGTTTGAGGGATGGAGTTACATTTTTTAGGATCTGTCAGAGTAGGAACAGGGTAAGGGTTGGGAAAGGCATAACTCAACTTTAATTCAGTGGAGAGGATAAGAGCACTAACTCATTTTTGTCTTCTATCCGTACATAAATAATGTTTGGTCACTATGAGCTGCTTTGATACTTATAATTTGTACACGGCTAAGTTACGAGATAGATCAAAAGACACTATGGCCTGCCGGGCTGTCAAAATGGCGTATAAACAATATGTCGGGAACGGCGTACGGTATTAAAGTGAAACTTTTAGAGAATACTGAAGGGTGGGGCAAGTGAATGTTGCATTGTGGGCACGGTTGCTACCTGAAAATATCTCAAAGGAGGACATCTGTTCAAAGATAACGAGGACCTTTGGTATTTTTGGTGAAGATAGGCGGGCATTAGGTATTTGCGGCATTTCTAATAGGTCAATTTTTAAGATCGACCAAGTGTAGATGGTGCTGCTTTCGTTTTGTAATATCATCAACAAAGGTCCTGAACACGAAAGTCTTTGTTTACATGTATGAATGGTTTTAATATGCATGCTACCCAATTTCATCTTAGAGATAAAGTAAAGCCAAAAAAGTCCAAAATCTGTGTGAACTACTCGCCCTAGTAAATAAAACACTATTTTCCTCGGATAACATGTATTTTTTTATGAAAAATATATGGACGAAACCATAATTCTGCTGTGAAGGGGTTATAGTTATTTTGGCACAGATTTTGTTTATTTTTTGTATCTGTTTATGACAGTGAAAAGCGGAAAATAATATTAAAAGTCACATGAACTATGTAACTGTGCAGGTCAAGATAGTGCATCCTGAAACTCAGTTTAATGAACTAGGCTTTCCTCCTCAAGCATTTGAGACGAAACATCGTGGATTGATTTAGCCAAACAGAATCAACAAACCTGTGCCTCATATATACACAATTGCCAAAAAACAGATTGTCACATACTATTGCAAAATTTTGCATTTCCAATCAGTTTAGGTTGGTTGCGGCAGTAGATAAAGATTAATTGCCAGGTCAGGCCTTAATCATAAATAAGGGTTTTCGTGACAGAGGCTGCTGGAGCTCCACCAATGGTATTAAAGAAGACAGTTATTATTCTAGCCATATGCCATCATTACAGACACACAGTGCTGGGTAACAAATACGTGAAACTTGGATTAATTAAGACATCTTATTTGTTTCCTAACGTCTTCAGCTCATTTTGACACAAAAAGAGTAAACGCTCCTTCTGCTTAAAACGAAAACAAAAGGAATATTAATAACAATAATGAATGAAGATAATTTCCAGGTTTGGGCTGGTGAAGTTAAACTACTATAGCTAAGATGGTACTTGTCGGTTATTGGAAACACATTCAAAAATTACGCTTAGGTTACATCTCAGAAAACCGGTTTCATAGCTACAAAAACAAGTAATGGATGATAAAATGCATTGGACTTAGACAGATTTAATCTAAAAAAACAAAGTTTTTCCAAGGGAAGTAAAGAGCGAAGTTGAAACTTAAAATGGACAAAAATTATTACTTCACAGCCTGTCTAATATATATAAATCAAAATAGTATAAATAAACCAACTAATTATGTTTCCCTGTGTTTCTAGGATTATAGAAATCTAGCGCTTTACTGAAAACACAAAAATCAAGCATTAAAAAACAGGAATATTGATTTGGGAGTGAAAAGTGAGTATGAAGCTTGACAACAATAAACTAATCTATAAAGCCTTTCATAGTCTTACACCAGTTGTGACATCAGTAACTTTCCATATACAATTAAAATTATCTTAAAAACATAAGCGTAAAATTAAATATTTTTTAATAACCGCAAAGTCATTGAACAGCATACAGAATATTGGATTGATTTATCAGTTAGCACTTTGGTATAATATTCAATAGTGCTATAAGCTATAATATCAATAGTGATTAATAAACAATCATCAAATGTAAGAAATATACTTTAGTATTACTTGAAATGAAGACCAAATAAGACATAATATGAACTCTGAATATCCGGTCAATTCTCTCTTTACAGCAGAGAATTTCAGGTTACAGCTAAAACTCTAAAGCTGTTCTTTAGTCCTAAAAATATCGAGCTGGCTGTACTTCAAACTTATCTACAAACTAATTACAACATGTTCTTTTTAAAACCAAAACGATAGCCCGACATTGAAATGAGCCATCGTGCAAAAGTGATACCAAATTAAACGAGAAAAAAATAAAGCAACAATCCTAAAATGAATTTTTATTTATCTTAAAAGGGATTGATCCTAAAGGGGATTCATAATAGTTTTATTCTTTAAAAAGTGTCCTTAATTGGTTTGCTTTTACTGTACCAAAACTCCTATATTATTTTTTGTTTTCAGTAAAGCGCCAGTTTTTTATAATCCTGGAAACACGGAGAAACATAATTAGTTGGTTTATTTGTGCTAGTTTGATTGATATATATATATATTAGATAGGCCGTGAAGCAATGACTTTTGCCCGTTTTAAGTTTCAATTTCCCTCTTTACTTCCCTTGGAAAAATTTTGTTTTTTTTAGATTAATTTTTGCTCGTTTTTGATTCAAATTTAATGTAGAAACAACCTTGCCATGATCTTTTTTTATTTATATGGAATAATTTCTGTTCTTTTAAAGTTTTAATATCATTCCTTAGTTTCAGTTGAAAACTTATGAAGCTGTTTAAGAGCGCATTTAGAAGCTTATATTTATGCCTTGCCTAGCCACTTTTTAATAAATTTGACTTGATAGCACATTCCCATAAAGTGCACTTTCCGTTTTTCCACCCATTTTTTTTTCAACTGAAAAAAGTGCCCTTTTCAATGAAATAACAAAAAAAGGTGTTTTTCAAAACCTGACGTCCCTTCCCCTCAATTACAGCCATTAGAACTAGCCCACAGGCTTTATTACAGAATGAAGTTTGAAGGTTTAGTTCAAAAGTGTTGATCATTCAAGCTTAATTTTTGGTAGATCTTTAGTTGAAAAGTTTTCAGTTTCAGTTAATTTTGTTTTTGCAATAATCTTTTACTTTTAAGATGAGTAGAAGATTTATGATAATTACACAGGGGTTTGGAGGGAGGAATATATGTGAGGGGTTCTTATAAACCTCCAGTTAAGGGCTTTGGATCATAATTGATGCAATGGTACCGTCTTATGCTTCCAAACTCTTCCAATTAAGAAGTGGTACCAAAAGTGCCGTTTTTAGTGCTATATGGCAACTACAGATGGTAAAATTGATAAAAATCCCGTATATATGAGTAATAGCTCTAAAATGAGTCTTCCCGGGATATGCTTGGGAAAATGTGTGCATCATATTTGATGCACCAAAAGTGCTGTTTTTAGTGCTATATGACACCTATAGATGGTAAAATTGATAAAAAGCACGTAGATATGATATGATAAAATGGACGTAGTAATAGCTTTAAAATGAGTCTTACCGGGACATGATTGGGAAAATAACTGCATCACATTACCAAAAATATTAGATTATCTAAAAAGTAATGATAAGAAGGGACAAACCATGATTGAAAATAAAATATCCAAGGAGGAATCAATCGCATGATAATTTAATTTGAAGTCCAGCGCTGTTCTAAGAGAACCACGCCTCTAATAATCTAATTTAATATATTTGTCTTTGTAGAACCAAAAGAGCTGTTTTTAGTGCTATATGGCACTTATAGATGGTAAAATTGATAAAAAGCACGTAGATATGATATGATAAAATGCACGTAGTAATAGCTTTAAAATGAGTCTTACAGGGACATGCTTGGGAAAATAAGTGCATCACATTTGCAAAAATAGTAGATTATCTAAAAAGTAATGATAAGAAGGGACAAACCATGATTGAAAATAAAATATCCAAGGAGGAATCAATCGCATGATAATCTAATTTGAAGTCCAGCGCTGTTCTAAGAGAACCACGCCTCTAATAATCTAATTTAATATATTGGTCTTTGTAGGAATTTAATTGTGTATCTTATTAAGGGTGCCTGGAGGAGGAGCCTGCGGGAGGGGTTCTTGCAAACCTCGAGTTAAGGGTTTTGGATCAAAATTAATACAATTATACCGTTTTATACTTTCAAGATTTTCCACTTAAGAAGTGACACCAAAAGTGTTGTTTTCAGTGGTATATCTCAAATACGAATTGTAAAATTAATAAAAGCCCGTAGATATGAGCAAAAGTTTTCAAATTATCCAAAAAACGCCATTTTAAGAAGTTCTGATGGCCACTAGCTCCAACTTTTCCACTTGAGGCCTGACACAGAAATTGCTGTTTTTAGTAGCCTACCTTTTTAGAAATGCAAATGGCGAAATTTATTCTATTGGAGTAAACTTTAGCCATATTTTATATATGAGCGGTCAAAAATCGATATCTTATGTTCTGGTTGGCTACTAGCTCTGCCCCTTGAGAAATTGCTTAAAGTGCCCTTTTTCGTGCTATGTGACATTTGTGCGTCGTGGGATTTATATAAACCACGTACATATGAGAAATAGCTTCTAACTGAGCTCTTAAGCGTCTCTCTATGATGTTCTAGTAACCCGCTAGGCCTGAAAAAAAAAAGAAAAAAAGACCGTTTTAATGTTTTTTAGCTTTTAGTCACTATGGGCTGTAGTTTGCTCTTTACTAGGTTGCAGCAACCGCTGCAACCGTCATACCAAACAGTCGAGAAGTTTGCTGAATGTACGATCTGAGCAAACCGATTTCATAGTCAAAAGGATAAATGACGAGCGACAGAATGCATTGGACTTGTATAATTTAGGCTATATATTTGCCCATTAGGGGGGTGGGGGTAAGGTTACTTTGAATTAGGTTTTTAGCCCATTTCTGAGATTTATTTTACCCCCCCCCCCTTAATGTGCAAATATTTACCCCAAATTATATAATTATACAAACTAAAGTATTATATTTTCATCATGTTATAGCATCTTTCATTATTACTAACCTAACAGCCCTTCTTGAGTTTGTTTGTATAATACATAAGTACCAGTAATTTTTCTTTCAAGAGGGCATAGACTAATGCTACCATTTTTCTGTATGTTTTTAAGTTAATCGCTGATGGTGGAATTTATGGGAAGGGCGTAGAAAGGGCGTAATTTGATATGCGGCAGGGGAGAGGTAACCACCCCTTTCAGACCCAAGTTTGCCCCCCCAGACCTCTTTTTGCCCCCCCCCCCGGCTGAAATTTTGTTTCCGCAAAAAAAAATCTTGTCAAAACTAAGATAAGCCTTCATAATTCAAGCATCCAGAGAAACAGGCCAGTTTTCTTTAGTATATCTTTGCCTCTATGGTAATATATGGGTAATTTTTCCATTTTCACTTGATTTTGAAAAATTGGATCCAGCTTTCCCCCCCCCCCCCCCCCTCAGGATTTTGACGAAATTATGCCACTCACGTAGACATAAGTAATATCTGTTATATAAGTTACAAAACATCTGGCAACACACATGCGACACCAATACACCAAATGACACCAAGCTTACGCTAACACCCGTGGTATGATCGTGCCCGATGACGGTACAGTGTGTATCCCTTTTTCCATGGAGCATGGAGGGTTTTATAATCACCAAGACCAAAGATATTTGATCTGTGAACTATGTTGAACAAAATGACTATCTCTAAATTGCGATTGGATGACTTTGGGGGGGGGATCTTCAGGGGGGGGGGCGAGTTGCCCTCCAATATTTTTGGTCACTCAAAAAGGACACTAGCAAATTTAATTTCCGTTCGAATCAGCTATTATACATCTCTCTGTGATGTTCTGGTCACCCCCTAGCCCCTAGCCCTGCTAGAAAAAAGAAAAAAAGGGAAAAAAACGGGAGACGCATCAGTGCTACAAGGAAACAGGAAAAAGTCATTTTCTAACAAGGAAAAGGTCATTTTCTTTGTTGTTCAAGGAGGGGGACTGTAATTTCTCTGTATTAGGGTTTCGACCATGGTGATTCCAATGGTACACTTTTCATTTTGATCTGACGCCATTTTCAAGGGGTTTCAGGCTTTTTTCGAAAACATCATAAATTTCTTCTTGCAATAAACTTTTACTTTTAAGACGAACCAAAATAATAGTTACCATTCCACAATCAGTGTCAGATTGCAATTTGTTTCCACTAGGCAGTTTTTTCCTAAAAATTATTTTTGACTTTTGATTCTGACCGTGTTAAAGAGTTTATAGTAAATTCTCCCAACAGACTAATGAGACATACTAAGGGGGCTGAGAGGGGGATTATACGGGAAGGGTCCTTGTAAAGGGTCCAATTAAGGGTTTTGTAACATATTTATTACAATAGTACCGTTTTATATTTAAAAACTTTTCAACTTAAGAAGTGGCACCAAAGGTGCCGTTTTTTGTGCTATTTGGAACGAATGGCAAAACTGATTTAAAGCACGTAGATATGAGCAATAGCTTTCGAATCAGTCATTAAACATCTCTCTAAGAAGCTCTGGCAGTCCACTAGCCCCTAGATTTTCCACTTGAGAAATGGCATCAATAGTGCCATTTTTAGTGCCATTTGGCAGTTGCAGGTGGTGGAATTTATAAATAAAACGTAGATATGAAAAATAGCTTTAATGTGAGCTATTAAACATCTGTCTACGATGTTTTTGTAGCCCGCTAGCCCCACCCCTTGAGAAATGGCACATATTGTGCCATTTTTGTGTCATGTGGCAATTGCAGATGGTAGAATTTATAAAAAGCACGTAGATGTGAAAAACAGCTTTCCAATGAGCCATTAAGCATTTCTCTATGATGTTCTGGTAAACCGCTAGCCCTGGAAAAAAAAGGAGAAAAAAAAGGGAGACAGATCAGTGCTACCCATACAAAAAAGGGATTTTTCTTGTTTTTCAAGGATGGTGACTGTAATTTCCCTGTACAAGGTTTTCGACTATGCTGATTCCAATGGTAAATTTTTCACTTTATCTGACGCCATTTTCGAGGGGTTTCAGGCTTTTTTTCGAAATCACCATAAATTTCTTTTCCCAATAAACTCTTATTTTTAATACAAACTGAAACGACAGTTACCATTCCTGAATCAGTGTCAGATAGATTTTTTTTTCACTGCGCGGCTTTTTCTAAACATGTTTTTTAACTTTTGGTTGTTATGGGCTGTGGTTCGCTCTTTACTAGGTTGCAGCTGCCGCTGCAACCATGATGCATTGGAATCGTATAATATCGGCTATATATTTGCACATTAGGGGTGGGGGTTAGGTTAGGTCAGGTTAGGTGAGGTTTCCATAATTTTGTTTCTAAAGCATTATTTTATAATCAAGTTTTGTTATTTTTCATTAGGATTTATCCAACTTCACTTTTTGGGTGTGTTTCCAATAACCAACAAGTAGCGTTAAAATTTATTTTATAGGTTATAACTGTTTTAAGTCAATGTAAGACACCTATGGACTTGGATTTAGCCGCACAAAGGTTATTTTTCTCCCTCAAAAGTAGAAGAGTAAATACGAATTCTTGGGAAACAAAATTTGCCATTTTTTCTCAAGGTAATTCGCAAAATGAAGGAGGCAATAACTAACCTATTTACTCCATTGAAACAACATTTTTACGTGACTAAGGTTATCACAATGATTTTGAAGGGAACTTCCCGTCAAATGGTGTACATCTCGGAACACCATGTGTACCGCACAGTTCCGCCACACTTGGCACGGGCCATCTGGTGTACATGATTTTTGAGAGAGTGACCCCTCGGAGGATTTATAGTAACATTATTTGATAATTGTATAGTTGATAGTCTTTATTATTTCAATAATTGGCCTAAACATAAATATACCCATCAATGATATTGGTCATATACAAAAATATCCATCTTACATATATTCATATAGAGAATGGTATTTTAGAAATTAGTAGAACATATCAAATTATAGTTCCTTTAGAAATTCGTTCATTTTTTACACAAAGTGTTTCGCCGGAAGAAAGACATATCAGCACATAATGTTGGACAAGAGGTTTCGGATCCGAGCGAATTGCCTGCCACTAAAAAATAGAAAAAGAGTATTTAAAAGAAAATGGGTGGCCCCAGATGCAGATGCGGATTACTCTTGCCCCAGATGTAACCTAGGTATTGAGGATGTGGCCCATATCGTCGCCGAGTGCCAGCAACTTTCTCTTTTAAGGGGAATTTTTTTTGAGGGGGGTAACTTGGAGTTCCCGGGGATCATGAAAACGACTGTAAAAAGGACAATCAGGCAGTTATGTAAATATGTAAATGAAGCGTTGACATCAATGAGTGAAACTTGATATTTATGTTATTTTTCTTGTGGAGTCTAATTAAGAATACTGTTCTGTATGGCCTGTTTTGTGGCTTATAATAAATTATTATTATTATTATTATTATTGGTATTATCATAACGTTCGGCAAGAGTCAGCAATCGAAGCAATCAGTGGTAAGGGTATCACATTTGACGCCTACAAGAATATACAGTGTAGTTTGACGTACATATTGCAAAAAGCGACCAATCCTTTTATATTATAGACCTATAAAGTGATCATACATGTTTTGGAACTACGGTTGAGATTGTATAATGCAAGCAGACGGGTTTTTGAAGCACTTTCATCATAACGTGTTTTATTTTATTTTTTTTTTTTTTTAAATCATAAAACTAGAAATTGTCAAATTGCGTAATCAAAGAATGGTCTCATTCTAGAAATACCGGTTTAAAGCTAGTTATAATCTTTTTTTTTTGCTATATACTCGTATATCGGACAAATTGATCATTTCTGGGTCAGTTGATGAATAGAAGTTGTAATAAGCATATAAGAATCAATTCGCTATAGACAGTTTCAATTAGCGATTGCTAAGTTTTGTAAAAGACGAGCTATTTTATTGTGAAACCACAAAAACTCTGAAAAAATGATAAATGTTTCTTTATTAGATACGCAACTGAACTGAAAATGAAGATATATATATAACGTGTAAATTATATCCTGCTAAATTTTTTAAAGACGAGGTGTTTTCTTGCGAAACCACACAAAATCTGAAAAAAGTCAAATGTTTCTTTATTAGCTACACAATTGAACTGAAAATGAAGATGTTTATAGACAGTTACAATTAGCTATGGCTAAGTTTTTTAAAGACGAGCTATTTTCTTGCGAAACTACACAAAATCAGAAAAAAGTCAAATGTTTCTTTATTAGCTATGCAATTGAACAAAAAATGAAGATATTTATAGACAGTTTCAATTAGCTACGGGAAAATTTGCTATAGACGATCTTTTATCTTTCGAAACCACACACAATATGAAAAAAATGTTAAATGTGTCTTTATTATATACAGAAATAAACTATAATTTTATATATTTATTGACCGTTCCAATTAAATACGTGTAAGTTTGTTAAAGAAAAGCTGATGTCTTAAAAAAACACACAAAATCTGAAAAAATATATTCTTGTGCATACCCATACTCCTAATGATGAGAATTGATGGTCCTAATTTAATATTTTTTCATAAAAAACAAACTATTTTTTTTTAAACTTCAAAATTATTCAACTTTTTTTTACGTATCTTAAAATGACGTGAAATATGCCTATGGCTATAACAATTGTACTCTATGCTTGCTCAGAGACACAATGTGGGTTTCTCACTGGTATTCTATGGCCGGTTATCGACACTACCTAGTCTATTGCATGTATTAAATCAGTATTTTTTACGCAGTGGAACGATAAACACAGAAGTCGTATCTTTAAAAAGTGAAGAAGGAGCATTTTAAGAAAGTGTGTTCACAGGTCAGTGTTATTGTAGCATTGAATGCCGACAAGGAGAAGTATTTGAACTTTGAAACAAGTAAAAGTGGTAGCAATACTGGAAATGTATGCGTGCATTGTCATAACAGTAAAGAATTAAATTTCTTTGGAGTACGAAAAAATTCAACTCTTATGTCGGTGGTTATGCGAGATTGAGATCTCCAGAGATGATTGCACTCAAAGAGAATGCCAACATGAAAATAATCGTTGATGATAGAGGACAACTCCTTGCTACTTTTGCAGGTAACACATTACCTACTGATACGTCCTATAGTCAGCTTTCGGGTATTAGTATTCAACGGAAGATCAAAAAAAGAAAGGCCTACTCTTCTACTAATATCATAAACCATATCTTGTCTACGTGCCGAAACTGTTACCTGTGTAAAAATAATGTGATAATAGACAATGAAATTGCCAGAAAAATAAAAAGGGCAATGGCAGAAAGTATGACTATAGAATAGAAAGATGTATTGATGAGAAACAAAGCACCAGCAAACTTTACTGCCATTGATCAAACTGTCAATGAACCAAATAATACCAAAGACTAAAAGCATATTGAGCCTGTCGATGACACGCCAGTAAAAGTTGTGTATGACTCAAAATAGAATAATGATTATTCTACTGATTATGAACTAAGAGAAGAAAATAGCTACAATATCGAGAGAGAACATGTTGAACTATTTTATGGAACAGATTCAAAATGTCCAAATTTGATCATTGATATTAATAATATATCATAATATATTTTTGTATTAATATTCTACATAGCATTTTTTCATTAAAAATATATTATGCATTACATTGTTATGTGTTCATTATTTTTAGAGTATGCTAGCATATCAAACGTTTAGAATATCTATTAAAACATCGGAGATGTAAGAAAAGAAATTTGCATACATCTATTGTTAGACACATGGGATAACATTGACAAAATATAGGTATCAGAATGAATAAATTCTTTATCAACATCCGTTGTTGGATATGTCATTATGAAACAATTATAAGTAAGTAACAAACTCTTTCTTGAATTCACCTCTTGGATACACAATACAGAAATTTAATTCAGGAAATTATAAAAAAAAATTGAACAAATTCTTTATTAACATTCATTATCAATTGAAGTCACTTCCTAGACAGACAATACAACAATTTCACAAAATCGAAGTATAAGAGTGATTAAATTCTATATCAACATCCATTTCTCAGATATATAGGAAAAAGTTGACAAAATCTAAGTGTTAGAGTGAATAATTTTTTTTTATCAACATCTTTTGTCAGATACATCGGATAAAATTGACAGAATCTAAGTGTCAGAGTGAATAAATGTTTTTATCAACATCCTTTTTCAGATACATCAAATAAAGTTGACAAAATCTAAACTTCAGAATGAATAAATGCTTTAACAACATCCTTTATCGGATATGTCGGATAAAATTGACAAAATCTAAGTATCAAGAGTGACTAAATTCTACATCAACATCCTTTTCTCGGATATATAGGATAAAATTGACAAATTCTAAGTGTTAGAGTGAATAATTTTTTTTATCAACATCCTTTACCAGATACATCGGATAAAATTGACAAAATCTAAGTATCAGAGTGAGTAAATTCATTATCAACATCCTTTTGTCGGTTACGTCAGATAAAATTGACAAAATCTAAGTATCAGATTGACTAATTTTTTTATCAGCATTCTTTGCCAGCTCCATGGAGTAAAATTGATAAAATATAAGCGTCAGAGTGAATAATTTTTTTTTATCAACATTCTTTGTCAGATACATCAAATAAAATTGACAAAATCTCAATTTCAGAATGAATAAATGCTTTAACAACATCCTTTATCGGATATGTCGGATAAAATTAACAAAATCTAAGTGTCAGAGTGACTAAATTCTATATCAACATCCTTTTCAGGGATACTTAGGATAAAATTGACAAATTCTAAGTGTTAGAGTGAATATTTTTTTTTATCAACATCCTTTGCCAGATACATCGAATAAAATTGATAAAATATTAGCATCAGAGTGAATAATTTTTTTTTCATCATTATCCTTTGTCAGATACATTAAATAAAATTGACAAAATCTAAATTTCAGAATGAATAAATGCTTTAACAACATTCTTTATAGGATATATCGGATAAAATGGAAAAAATATAAGCATCAGAGTGAGTCAATTATATATCAACATTCTTTTCACGGATACATAAGATAAGATTGACAAAATCTAAGCGTCAGAATGAATAAATTTTTTTTATCAACATCCGTTGTCAGATACATCAAATAAAATTGACAAAGTCTAAATTTCAGAATGAATAAATTCATTATCAACATCCTTTGTCGGATATGTCGGATAAAATTGACAAAATCTAAGTATCAGAGTGGATAATTTTTGTATCAACATCCTTTGCCAGATACATCGAATAAAATTGATAAAATATAAGCGTCAGAGTGAATAATTTTTTTTTATCAACATTCTTTGTCAGATACATCAAATAAAATTGACAAAATCTTAATATCAGAATAAATAAATGCTTCAACAACATCCTTTATCGGATATGTCGGATAAAATTGACAAAATCTAAGTATCAGAGTGATTAAATTCTATATCAACACCCCTTTCTCGGATACATGGGATAAAATTGACAAAATCTAAGTGTTAGAGTGAATAATTTTTTTATCAACATCCTTTGCCAGATATATCGGATAAAATTGACAAAATCTAATTGTCGGAGTGAATAAATTCATTATCAACATCCTTTGTCGGATATGTCAGATAAAATTGATAAAATCTAAGTATCAGGGTGATTAAATTCCATATCAACATCAATCTCTCGGATACATGGGATAAAAGTGACAAAATCTAAGTATCAGAGTGAATAAATGCTTTATCAACATCCTTTAAATGCATTATCAACATCATTTGTCAGATATATCGGATAAAATCGACAAAATATAAGTATTAAATTGATTAAATTCTATATCAACATCTCTTTCTCGGGTACATGGGATAAAATTGACACAATCTAAGTATCAGAGTGAATAATTTATTTTTTATCAACATCTTTTATCAGTTACAACAATTATAATTTACAAAATCTAAATATCAGAGTGAATAAATGTTTTTTCAGCATTCTTTGTCGGATATGTTGAATAAAATTGACAAAATCTAAATATCAGAATGAATAAATGCTTTAACAACATCCTTTGTCGGATATCTTGGATAAAATTGACAGAATCTAAGTATCAGAGTTATTAAATTCTATATCAACATCCCTTTCTTGGATACATGAGATAAACTTGACAAAATCTAAATATAAGAGTGAATAAATTTATTATCAACATCCTTTGTTGGACATGTCGGATGAAACTGACAGAATCTAAGTATCAGAGTGATTAAATTCCATATCAATATCCCTTTCTTGGATAGATGGGATAAAATTGACAAAATCTAAGTATCAGAGTGAATAAATGCTTTATCAACATCCTTGAAATGCATTATCAACATCATTTGTCGGCTATATCGGATAAAATTGACAATATCTAAGCATAAGATTGATTAAATTCTATATCAACATCCCTTTCTTGAATACTTGGGATACACTTGACAAAATCTAAGTATCAGAGTTAATAAATTCTATATCAACATCCCTTTCTCAGATACTTGGGATAAAATTGACAAAATCTAAGTATCAGAGTGATTAAAGGCTGTATCAATATCCCTTAAATGCATTATCAACATAACATGTCAGATACATCGGATAAAATTGACAAAATATAAGTACCAGAAAGAATAAATTCGTTTTCAAAGTTTTTATCGGATACATCAGATAACAGTCGTAAAATCCAAGTTCTATTCATTTTGACTTCATGCGTCATTACGTTGAATTTAGGTTAGACCAGTTATAGATGGCAGCACACCCGCTCAGACACACAGTCATAGTGAGAGAGATATTCAAAACGTGCGCGCACGTAACTTTGTCTAAATTAACCTTAAAAAATTAAATAAAGCTATGTTGACTTTGCATGTCTCTCTCACTATGTATGCGCCGTCACGGTGTACACTCCATGTCCTTCTTGGTTTTTGTGTCTAAATCTACGTATTTGTATGTGTTTTTATCTCTCTCACTCTTTTTGTCTGTGTGTCTGGGCGGGGGTTTGCTTATTCCAATGCATGTCTGGCCACTCTAAGTGAACCTAAATTAACTCAACTTTTTGAATATCTCTCTCACTATGACTGTGTGTCTGAGCGGGTGTGCTGCCATCTATAACCGGTCTAACCTAAATTCAACGTAATGACGCATGAAGTCAAAATGAATAGAACTTAGATTTTATGACTGTTATCTTATGTATCCTATAAAAACTTTGAAAACGAAGCTATTCTTTTGGGTACTTAGATTTTGTCAATTTTATCCGATTTATCTGGCATATGGTGTTTATAACACATGTAAGGGGTACTGATAAAGTATTTATTACCTCTCAAGCTTATATTTGGTCGATTTTATCCCCTGAATCTATGAAAGGGATGTTGATATATAACACAATAGCGATGTTGATTAGATTTTGTCAATTCTATTCCATTTATTCGAGAAACGGATGTGGATGGAAAAGGTAGTCAGTACTATACCTATATTCTGTCACCTTTATCCGATATGTCAGATAAAGGATGTTGATAGTACATTTAAAGGATGTTTATAAAGCATTTATTCACTCTTATACTTAGATTTTGTCAATTTTATCCCATGTATCGAGAAAGGGATGTTGATATGGAATTTAATCACCCTGATACTTAGATTCTGTCAGTTTTATCCGACATATCTGACAAAGGATGTTGGTAATGAATTTATTCACTCTGTTACATAGATTTTGTCAATTTTATCCCATGTATCCGAGTAAGGGATGTTGATATAGAATTTAATAACTCTGATACTTAGATTCTGTCAATTCTATCCAACATATCCGACAAAGGATGTTGTTAAAGCATTTATTCATTCTGATATTTAGATTTTGTCAATTTTATTCAACATATCAGACAAAGGACGCAGAAAAGCATTTATTCACTCTGTTATTTAGGTTTAGTTAATTATAATTGTTGTAGCTGATAAAATATGTTGATAAAAAATAAATTAATCACTCTGATACTTAGATTTTGTCAATTTTATCCCATACACCCGAGAAAGGGATGTTGATATAGAATTTAATCAGTCTGATACTTATATTTTGTCCATTTTATCCGATATAGCTGACAAATGATGTTGATAATGCATTTAAAGGATGTTGATAAAGCATTTATTCAATCTGATACTTAGATTTTATCAATTTTATCCCATGTATCATAGAAAATGATGTTGATATGGAATTTAATCACTCTGATATCCCATGTACCCGAGAAAGGGATTTTGATATAGAATTTAATCAATCTGATACTTCGATTTTGTCAATTTTATCCCATGTACCCAAGAAAGGGATGTTGATATCGAATTTAATCAATCTGATACTTAGATTTTGTCAATTTTATCCGATATACCGACAAATGAGGCTGATAATGCATTTAAAGGATGTTGATAAGGCATTTATTCACTCTGATACTTAGATTTTGTCAATTTTATCCCATGTATCCGAGAAAATTGATGTTGATATGGAATTTAATTACGCTGCTACTTAGATTTTATCAATTTTATCTGACATATCCAACAAAGGATGTTGATAATGAATTTATTCACTCTGACACTTATATTTTGTCAATTTTATCCGATGTATCTGGAAAGGATATTGATAAAAAAAATATTCACTCTAACACTTAGAATTTGTCAATTTTATCCTATGTATCCTAGAAAAGGATGTTGATATAGAATTTAGTCACTCTGATACTTAGATATTGTCAATTTTATCAGACATATCCGATAAAGGATGTTGTTAAAGCATTTATTCATTCCGAAATTTAGATTTTGTCAATTTTATTTGATGTATCTGACAAAGGATGTTGATAAAAAGAATTTATTCACTCTGACACTTATATTTTATCAATTTTATTCGATGTATCTGGCAAAGGATGTTGATAAAAAAAATTATTCACTCTGATACTTAGATTTTGTCAATTTTATCCGACATATCCGACAAAGGATGTTGATAATGAATTTATTCATTCTGGAATTTAGATTTTGTCAATTTTATTTGATGTATCTGACAACGGATGTTGATAAAAAGATTTATTCACTCTGACACTTAGATTTTGTCAATTTTATCCCATGTATCCGAGAAAAGGATGTCGATATAGAATTTAGTCACTCTGATACTTAGATTTTGTTAATTTTATCCGACATATCCGATAAAGGATGTTGTTAAAGCATTTATTCATTCTGAAATTTAGATTTTTTCAATTTTATTTAATGTATCTGACAAAGGATGTTGATAAAAAAAATTTATTCACTTTGACACTTATATTTTATCAATTTTGTTTGAAGTATTTGTCAAAGGATATTGTTAAAAAAAAATTATTCACTCTGATGCTTAAATTGTTTCAATTTATCCGACATATCAGACAAAGGATGTTGATAATAAATTCAATCACTCTGATAATTAGATTTTGTAAATTTTATCTGATGTATCTGGCAAAGGATGTTGATAAAACAATTTATTCACTCTAACACTTAGATTTTGTCAATTTTATCCTATGTATCCGAGAAAAGGATGTTGATATAGAATTTAGTCACTCTGATACTTAGATTTTGTGAATTTTATCCGATGTATCTGGTAAAGGATGTTGATAAAACAATCTATTCACTCTAACACTTAAAATTTGTCAATTTTATCCTATGTATCCGAGAAAAAGATGTTGGTGTAGAATTTAGTCACTCTGATACTTAGATTTTGTCAATTTTATCCGACATATCCGATAAAGGATGTTGTTAAAGCATTTATTCATTCTGAAGTTTAGATTTTGTCAACTTTATTTGATGTATCTGAAAAAGGATGTTGATAAAAACATTTATTCACTCTGACACTTAGATTCTGTCAATTTTATCCGATGTATCTTACAAAAGATGATGATAAAAAAAATTATTCACTCTACTACTTAGATTTTGTCAACTTTTTCCTATGTATTCGAGAAATTGATGTTGGTATAGAGATTAATCACCCTTATACTTATATTTTGTGAAATTGCTGTATTGTCTGTCTAGGAAGCGACTTTAATCGATAATGAATGTTAATAAAGAATTTGTTCAATTTGTTTTTCTTTTCATAATTTCCTGAATTAAATTTATGTATTGTGTATCCAAGAGGTGAATTCAAGAAAGAGTTTGTTACTTACTTACTTACAATTTTTTCATAATGACATATCCAACAACGGATGTTGATAAAGAATTTATTCATTCTGATACCTAGATTTTGTCAATGTTATCCCATGTGTCTGACAATAGATGTATGCAAATTCCTTTTCTTATATCTCCGATATTTTAATAGGCCTTCTAACCGTTTGATATGGTAGCATACTCTAAAAATAATGAACACATTACAAGGTAATGTATAATATATTTTCAATGAAAAAATGCTATATAGAATATTAATAGAAAAATATATTTTGACACATTATTAATATCAATGATCAACTTTGGACATTTCGAATCTGTTCCATAAAATAGTTCACCATGTTCTCTCTTGATATTGTAGCTATTTTCTTCTCTTAGTTCATAATCAGTAGAATAATCATTATTCTATTTTGAGTCATACACAACTTTTACTGGTGTGTCATCGACAGGCTCAATATGCTTTTCGTCTTTGGTATTATTTGGTTCATTGACTGTTTGATCAATGATAGTAACGTTTGCTGGTAATTTGTTTTTCATCAATTCATCTTTATATTCCATAGTCATATTTTCTGCCAATGCCCTTTTTATTTTTCTGGCAATTTCATTGTCTATTATCACATTATTTTTACACAGTTAACAGTTTCGGCACGTATACAAGATATGGTTTATGATATTAGTAGAAGAGTAGGCCTTTCTTTTTTTGATCTTCCGTTGAATGCTAATACCCGAAAGCTGACTATAGGATGTATCAGTAGGTAATGTGTTACCTGCAACAGTAGCAAGGAATTGTCCTCTATCATCAACGATTATTTTCATGTTGGCTTTCTCTTTGATTGTAATCAGCTCTGGAGATCTCAATATCGCATATCCTCAAACATAAGGGTTGAAGTGTTTCGGTCCTTCAAAGAAATTTAATTCATTACTGCCTAGACAATTCATGCATACATTTCTAATAGTGCTGCCACTCGTACTTGTTTCATAGTTCAAATACTTCTCCTTGTCGGCATTCAATGCTACTATAACATTGTCATGTGAACACACTTTATTAAAATGCTCCATCTTCACTTTTTTAAAGATATGACTTATGTGTTTATCGTTCCACTGCGTAAAAAATATTGATTTAATACATGCAGGAGACTAGATAGTTTCGACAACCGGCCATAGAATACCAGTGGTAAGGCCACATCGTGTCTCTGAGCAATCATAGAGTACAATTGTTATAGCCATAAGCATATTTCACGTCATTTGAAGATACGTAAATAAAAAAGTTGAATAATTTCGAAGTTAAAAAAAATATTTTGTTTTTTATGAAAAATATATTGAATTAGAACCATCAGTCCTCATCATTAGGAGTATGGGTATGCACAAGAATATATTTTTTTATTCTTTGTTTTTTTTATAAAGACAACAGCAAGACATTGGCAAAATGACCCGGATATATTATAAACAGTATGTAAATATCGACATTTTTAGTCAATGTTATTCTATAATAAATATAAAGTTAATATTTTTTCTGAGGGTGTTTATTTTCGCAATAAATATTATCTTATTTAGAAAAATTAGCCGTATATCTATTAAAATGTATATAAAAATCTAAATTTTTTGTTCAATTGTGTATCTAATATATAAAAATTAAATATTTTTCAGATTGTTTTTATTTTCTCCGTATATTATATATACTTTAACACTAAGTGAAGGATCTTTTTTATTGCTATTTTTAATTTACATATTTTTTGGCAAATAAATTGCATTTACATTTAACATTTTTTTAATGTGTGTTTTTTGTCGATAGATATAAGATATACAATAGAGAACAATCAAGAATATCAATTAAAAAGAAAAAATAAAAATAAATTATTTGTTCAATTGCGTATATCAAAAATTAAAAGATGTTATTTGTTCATTTTTTGTGTGTTTTTGCAATAAAAAAGCTCGTCTTTTAAAAAACTTAGCCATAGCTAATTGAAACTGTCTAGAGCGAATTGATTCTTATATGCTTATTACAACTTCTATTCATCAACTGACCCAGAAATGATCAATTTGTCCAATATATATAGAAAAAAAAACAAGATTATAACTAGCTGTAAACCGGTATTTCTAGAATGAGACCATTCTTTGATTACGCAATTTTACAATTTCTAGTTTTATGATTTAAGAAAAAAAAAAAAAAACACGTTATTATGAAAGTGCTTCAAAAACCCGTCTGCTTGCGTTATACAATCTCAACCATAGTTCCAAAACATGTATGATCACTTTATAGATCTATAATTTAAAAGTGTTGGTCGTTTTTAGTAGCAAGGGTATAGGGAATATGAACCCTACATTCAACCCTACATTCACGCCTACAAGAAGCTCAAAAGTGTAATATATATGAAGCGTACAAGAAAAACCCATGCCTGTGACATTAGAGTTACATGTGGGTAGTTTAAAAAGCTAGCATAGTAACAACCAGACTAGTTTTTAGGCAACACTCGTTTCGAAGGAGCCTGTTACACATAGCACTGGTTACCCAATATACGATAAATCGATTATTTATTTCAGATGAATAAAAAAGCTGATTTTTACTACAGTTTTTATTATCAACATAATTGATTTCAGAAAGAGTAGTTTATTATTAGAGGATAATAGAAGAGAACAATGAGTGTTGCATTTATATTATTGTAGATTAATGATGGAGCCGGTAGCGGTAAGGATATACGAGTACCAAACGTGGTTTTGGACATAAGTGGGAGCTTCAGACTATACCTTGAATGGGATAACATTTAAGCTACATATGTTATATAACTAAAAAAGTATAAGCAGGTGGAGCAACTATCTTTTGATGGAATAGTGAATTTTCTCCATATAAATAAACTTCGGTAAGCATTGGATGTGCTCTAATAATATATTCATGAGAGGATAACGTAGTTGTTAGATTTCTTGTAGCAATGAAGCTAAATGGAATTATTTCCAAATCAATGCCATTTTTCTTTCTATGGCGGACAAGCACTCACTTTTTAGAGTTTAAATCATTCAGGTTAGTCTATAGTTGGTTGTAAGACTCTTAAGACTCGAAAAAATGGATAAATTTGAGAGAACGTAAGTCCTGAAGAGTCTAGTGTCTATGGACAAACGTTTGATTTCATGCGATAATTTTTTAGAGCTGTCTATTCAAAGGAATATATTCTCTGGGAGAATGCTTGACGACACGATGAAAACTGATTCTCCATCATTAAACTATTGTACGAAGCTTCTACATCGTGGCCCAAGTGCATTTACACAATTTATTGATATATTGATCACGAGATGGCAAACTGATATTATGGATATGCTTCTCAACGTTAGTATAGAACTTTGGGACTTTTTTTCATGAGAAAGATGTTGCTTCAGAATGATTTGCTCCTCTCTCTATCTCTCTCCCCATTAATTTTTTGTTGTTACTAAGTCAATATCAATGTGGCAGTGAGAGTGTCAACACATAAAAAAAATTTCCATACATGTCCCCAATCTATGTGCAAAGTGGGCAGCTGATCATCATGTGAGAATTGAAAAATTATTGATGAACATAATAAAAACTGTAGATTATGCCACCCTTGTGAATTACATAGATGATATGCTGTAAAAATTAAAGGCTGCAATTCATATCTTGAAAAGGTGTGTGACTCTCATCCTAGAGGCCATCTTTGCTCCAACTGTCATTATGATAAATATAGCCAATAGTAGAATACGTATCCAGCTATGATTGGAAGGGATCCTAACTGTTATGTTAGTTTATTGCTACGAGATTGGTATCATCTTGGTTTTAGAATATTCTGGGAGGATAATCCGGATTAGCAATCCAAATGTTAAAACAACAAAAGAATAAGGTTTCTACGTCATCGTTGTGAAGAATAAGGGTCTTAGGATTATAATTCCACTGATTTTTATTTGGCTGTGCCGGAATGTGATTCGACACTTGAGGACACTGTTTCTGAAATTGCTTCAAATAAGTAAATTGAAACATTTGAATTCTATAGAATGAATGAGAATAGTATCATTGACTATACAAAGAGATATGACAAGAGTGAAGTTACACTCTACTGTAAAAATTGTGACCCTGAAATCGCAGTACATCCAGATCAATATACTATGATTTCAGATAATCTACCTGCATTAGTTGTTGTCGACAAATAGATGTACCTTGTAGTAGATGAAATCTAAAGAGTAGAAAAGTCGTTTTATCATGTATATTAATTTTTATCATTTATTAATAAACAATTTCACATACATTCTTAGAACATTTTATTCGCAAGGCACTAAAATCAATATTACATACGCTTGTAAGTATATTTTACACTAGAAATTTGTTCAATCGAGGTAAGTCAACGTAGATGTCGATAAACTGCTTGAAGGTATAGCCGCAACATCTGAACATGAAAAAGAGTAGTGCATGAAAGCTACTTATCTTAGTCGTTAAATTCTGTACTCTTTGTTGATTTTGAATAATGATTTTCCCACTGATTTCAATAAAGTTGCTTAGGTATGGCGTGTAGAATTTATACGATAGGCCAAGAGGATAAAAAAATTCAATATTTTTCGCTCTTTGAAAGACGTAAAGCCAAATACCGTTCTCCAAAGTCAATGTACTACTTTTAACAATGACCAACGTATTTTTAGAACTTAGAATATTTTCAATGAAGTTCGGATGGTATACAATGGGACTTGTACTAGGATCCGTATAGATCCGTGCTAAATACGTTGGCAATTTGGTTTCTGTTCATGGTGCTAGGTCTAGTAGAACCCTCCCGTTGGATGTGACTTCCTAGTATGTTTCAAATTGACTCAGTGATATTAGCGTGATACTCTCAGTCCAAAGCATCGGCAAATGTACACTTTTAACGTACATTCCCTGATCGTACTATGCTCATATCCTGAGTCCCCGACAAGTCCAAAACAATTACCCCATGATTTTTTGAAAACATTCAATCGGTTATTCCATTTTCAAATAGTTAGGAGTCAGGATTTAGGGATTGCATGGTCAACTTGTATAGAGTTCTATAGGATTTTTTGTCAAATGATAGAGTATACAGTGCAATACCATTCAATTTACACACGAGGCTAGATAGACCAAAAAAATTAAAATTTGGGGAGGATACAGTCCAGGATCAAACGGTACTGCCAGTCTTCAGAAAGGCCAAAGCCAACTTTGATGGGATTTCTCCATTGATAAATGATGAATTGCTATAGCTACGAGAGCCGGTGGCACTGTGACGTTGATGGGTGTATGGGTGACAAAAAGTTTAATGTTGTTACCATTGGCTCTTAGCTTTTCCACTGCCAATACAAATGAGCTCAGAACCTGTTGTTTTCGGACGTGGAGAATTCCTGGTGTTATAATGACATTTGCATCGGGTGTTGCAAGAAATGTGTTTGTTAAAATGAAATTAAATAGGACCAGTTAAAACTTTACGTCGATCTTGATATTAGGGGATAGCCATTGGGGTGTATTGAATATCTCATGATTTAATTTTCCAACCAAATGATACTCCCGGGTTACTGCAGTAGTCAACTTGATGTAAGTATCAAAACCTGGTTGATATTCATACCCCATTGATTGTCCTTTTAACTCCATGTATGCATTAGGTGTCATCATCTTAAATTATGTGGAGCGTGCATAGTAGCATAAATCATTGCTAGTACTCACCGATATACTAGTGATAGATATATTGATTGGTCTGAACAGATTGACTGGAATACAGTCTATAAAGGAGAGACTATTGCCAGAATTGGGTGCAGCATTATCTAACTTTTTCTTCACTGCAACATTTAAATCAATAAATGTTGATGACAAATCAATGAAGTATTCTTCATTGGAAAATATTTGAAAGTTTATATTTTCCGAAAGGGTTTGTTGGGGGTTAACTTGTTCATAGTAGCCGTACTTGCCACTTACTTATATGTTTTCAGCGTTGCATTGGTTCAAGGAGTAAATGGTTAATGGATATGATTCGTTGTGGGGGAAATCGGTAATCCTCAGAGAAGAAGTTCTCCTTTGCTCTAAGGGTCTTTTTATTCTTTTTATTTCTCTGCCGATTGATTGTCGCTTGTTTATTCATAAATGCCCTTGTTAACTTTCATGAACTCGCACCAAGCTGGAGAATCATAAGGGAATAATGTACGTACATTCTACCCATTTCCTTCCCATTATGCTAAGATTTTAGTTGCTCACTATTAGCTATTTCTGAAGATATAACATTTCTCTTAATACTCTTCTAGAAATTTCTGCCCGACCCCCAGTCCTGTAGTTTGGAGGCAGCAAAACTTGATGCAGAAGGTACAAGATATTTTCTGGCAAGGGGTAGTGCAGAACGAAATAGCCTAGCAAAGCAGCTACCAAGACCATAGCCAGACATTGTAGTACGCCCCTTGTAGTAGTCGAATCCATTGCTTATTTGACGTGGACTCTAAGCATCAACAGAGCAATCAATAACGTGACAGAAAAATGGAATTCTTCTATTTTTCATTTTAGGTGATTGTGCAGTCGCCGACAATGGGTCGAAAATGACATGTAATCACTGATAAGCCTTTTTTTATGTCTAGAGGATCCCCCAATTCACATCTTAGTATTAACTGTCAGTGCTTTAAATACAAAGTACTTACAGGAACATACTTGAGAGGCATTATACTTTATGTATGAGCAATTTTATTAGATGTTTTTTGTTCACGAAGACGTAGGAGAGGTACATTCGAATTACCGAACGTCGTCGTTTCCACAAAGGTTGCATAAAGAAACATGCAAGGGTTCGAGGTGCAACCAGGCGGTTAATCAACAAAAAAAACTTTATTCTTCCCGTAAATGGTGCCAGCATTCTCCCCATTGACCATATTTTGTTTCAAGGAAAGAACTTCTCTCAGATTATCATTGAGAATAATTATTTCAGTGTCAACAGGAGCGCTAATGTAAATCCTATTGTGTTCCAATTAATAATTAGAATGGAATTTACCTTTACTACGATATGAGACTTGTCTATTGATTGTACTACACAAGTCTGTCATATAATGGTATTCAATATATTTTAGTTTGGCATGAGGATATTTGCTAGATTTAAGTGCTTCAACCCATTCATAGTCGACAAAGAGTGTCCAGTCGAATGGTATAACTTTTATAGCATGCACAAGATCCTTTTTGAGAATGTCATGGATAGTCTTCAGAATAGAGTCGAAAGGATTCACTTTATGCGGATTCTCAATTTTTATGGCGGGGGACAGTTTCTTTCAAAAATCACTTGTCGTATTCACGCTGTTGTAGAGAGGGTCGGAAATACTAGACATAAATGTTTAATAGAAATCACCGGGTATTGTCAAAATCTTCAAAGCCTATCCAAGAACCCAGACCAGAGTTGTATCTTAGGCACCGAGCAAGTGAGTGTTTCCTACCCCTGCATGTGCGAGTATGTGATATGTTTTCATTTTGATAGATAATACTATTATTTTAACCTTTTGTAATTCATAGTCATATAAGCCACCGAGACTCTCTTCATCTTTGTTATTGCACAGGTATTTGATAATGGGCGTTGGGTCTTAGGTTTTCGCAGCTTTAAAAAGTTCTGTGAACCACAAGTAAACACCCTCTTCAAAAAAATTAGTTGCTTTATTAATTTTAAAAACATCACCAACATTGAATTTATTTTTCTTCTTCACAATCTTTTCATTGGAATATTGCTTAAGAAAGGTGTCATTTGTATTATGAATAGAATGATGCAATTCCGTTGGGGTTGAGTTGGACAATGATCGATGAGGACGTTGATTATAAATCAAAAAGATTTCATCTAAATCATGAATAAAACCCAGTGTATTTTTTAATGTACAATATCTTGAAATTAAAAGTCGACTATTTATTATCAATCGTTCGCTCAATGTAGTCTTTTTAGAACTATGAATACAATGGAGCCTTATGCTATAGTTCATAAATACTTACGCAGATTGGGAATTACCAAATTCACTATCGCATTCTGTTTTAATTTTTTTATATGAATTAAGTTTGATAGTAATTTATATAGCCTGAGCAATTTAAATAGCCCTCTTTGATTGCAATGGAGTTGCATATGCATAGCTACTATAAACCCTGATTGTAAGTAGAAAATACTTGTACGGTGTATTGTAATGTCATTGAATTTCATTTAAAGTTAGGTAATCTGATTCAATTATCTGTGATGGGAAAAAGGCTTCAATTTTTTAACATTAATTAGTTAAAAATCTATGATCTTTGTGCAGATTGTAACCTGAATTAATCTTTGGATAGTCTTTCAAACCCTTAACTTGAACACCAGTGTCCTTACAAAGAGTGGTGGGTGAACTTAAGCTCTCCGCTTTGCCCATATCTTCGTAAGTCCCTTTCGAAACTTCAACCATTTTGAAGGTAAGCACGTTGTGTAATGCCCGCCACCCTTTTGCATAATAGTTTTGGTTGGTGATGTAAACATGATACGTGATCGCTTTTTAATTCCCATTATTGTCAAGTTTCATCTTGGTACGCTATTTTTTTCCAAGATTTGTTTAAAATCTTCTGCTTCTTCTTCTTCTTCACATTTTAATGGTGTTGTTGATGATGATGATGATGATAGATCATGTTAATTTAATTTTTTTAGAATTTGTCTATTGCTAATAAGGCTTTTGGAGAATTCTATTATATTTTGAAACTTTTATGGATGAGTGTCAAATTTCAATAGTCCTTTAAGATTTGTAACAATGGCATAAATTAAATCAAGTAGATTATAGCTCTTGCCGTGAATTATAATCCCCTTCCCATTCTCATTAACTTGAATATTATCCTAAACACTTTTCATGAGATAGTTTAGGAGTCGCGTTCTTTTTTCAAAATATTAGTGGGAGCTTAGATCTACAACTTCCAATGAACATGAATCCGAGTATTCCATATTTAATTCTGTCCCAGCAGCAAAATTCTGAGATGATTCTTGTTTATGATCAATACCACTGGCCTTCGAGCGATAGTGCTTATGTTTGTCCATTCGGCGAAGTGAATCTTGAAGTAAAAGCGCATTTTTATCATCCTCAATATTCTTGTTGCCCAGGAATTTGCTCTTATTTTTTTCAAAGTGTTCCGTGGGCTAGAGGCCGAGTTCTATTGGGGTCAATTCCTCGTGTTTTGCCATATTCCACTGTAAACTGTTTATATGTCCTGTAATTATCCGCAGTAAAAATTTGAAAAAGTTAATTCCCGCCTGAAGAAGTTGTTTCTTTTTAAAATTGTTTCCTTTCTTTCTAAAGGCCAAAATTTGTAAATTGGAACGATGTTGCTTTGCTTGTTGCTCAACTAATTCTGGTAGTTGAACATTACCCTAGGTCAAATTTAAACAAAGTTCTGATATAAGATTAATGAAATCATTGTCAAGACCGTGTTTGATTATGGCTTTCCTAAGCAAGGGTTTTGAAGTTCTTAGAACTGAAAACAGATGTCTATTTTATTGTAGTTTCTTCATTGTCTTGACAGGAACCAATTTGCCTTTTTATTATTCACGGGGAAATATACTGTAATTTTATCGTTGAAATTATCTGTAACTGCACGCATATCCTCGAATGGGTTTTAATTAAAATGCAAAAAGATCTAACCATAAGATTTAGTATTTGCCTGCTTGTTCGCTGAGAGAAGAAATTTAGGAGCGTCGAGTTTTAACTGTCTATTGAGAGTTATTAGCGTGCTAAAATCATGAACAACTCCGCAGATGATATACGAGTAGAAGGTGCATTTCAAAGAAAGTGTTCGCATACATTTACTCTGATAAAAGAGACTGTGTTGAAACAGAGTAACGGAAGTATCTTCGTGATGAGAGTAAACAGTGAACCGTATTAGCATTTCCTGGAAGAACTGATCCATATATTCTGCATAACCGCTAATACTTAATCCAGAGTTTGGCTCAATAATGCTTAAAGCCGAAATTACATCCATCAATTATTTATGTATCAGCTCCATTGTCTCAATTGCTTTGATTTTGGAGTTAGACTCCTGCCAAATAATGTATCAACAAAAGATTTTTTCGGCTGTTCCAAAAACATTTTATTATAATTTTTAATTATTTTAGTTAAGAATTTTATATTGCCTGATAATGACAGCCCACACAGAAGTGATCTGAATGGTGTTTTAAATTGACTTATGGACCTTTTAAAAGGCCACCCAGATAACTTTCTGTAGATAATGTCCGTCAAATGACACAATAATTTCCCAATTAATACTCTGTTCAAGAATAATAATGAGATGAAGAAGAATAAAGGATAATATTTTCTTTTATTATAAACACACATATAAATGTAACACTTTAATAATATTAAATTGAAAATAGCACCTTAAACATGAAAACAATACACTTTTTAAATTTATTTACAATAAGAAATACAACATTTAAATAGCCACTAGAAAAACACTTGAATAAATGCACTTTTTTTGTTTTGTTTATTTATAGAAAAAATACAACATTTAATGAATAATGCACTTGAAATAATATCAAACACTTTTATTTACAGCATTTTAATATTTGGGATCCCCCCCCCAACCTCCCCGGGGGGCGGCCGCTGCGGCAGGCCGGAGAGCGCCACGGGAAGCACTATTGGCCGGGAAGCGGGGGTCCGCTGCAGTGGTCTGGGGTCAGGGTATTAAATAGGGGGCATTGCTATATCTTGCACACACATAGAGAATTGGTTGTCACATAGAAAAAAAGAATTTAAAAAACATCCCATTCCTCAAAAAATCCTCCCCCTAAATTTATACTTTTTTTTAAAATGAGTTTAAGTTATCTTTTCTTGATCGAGTTGTTTCATTTACTCTCTACATTCAACTCGGTCTGAATTTAAACAATTAACGTATGGTAGTACCTTCACACCATCCTCAAGTAAAAAGAGCTTTGTCCGATGTGGCAGAAATGGCGTTTTTCTCAGATCTAACTGTGTAGTTTTTAAATTATAAGTAGCAAACCACCTTTACTTTGAGTCTCGAGACTAAATTAAGTTCCACACAGTTTCTGTGCACAGTCGTTTCAAAATTTTTTTTTACAAAGTGTGTGGGTACCCCCTTTCCCACTTGCTTGATATCCTTGTTGTGCGTTTTAACCTGGTATACCTTCTGGCAAGGAAACATACCACTAAAAATTAGATTGCGACCTCTTTCGGGTTTTAGAATTCGCAATTGAACTGGGGCATGATATTTCACTAGCTCTGTATAGAGGGATTCCTCTCAATTAGTGTTGTTATTTGGTCAGCTACTGTCCTCACTATTTTCTATATTATTCAATAGGTTTTAAGTTGTGACTTTTAACAGGTGTGAATAAGTTGCCACGTATTACACATGAACTGGGCCCTCAATCGGCTACTGTACCTTGCATACAGTATTATAAAATGACAACATGGGTTTCTTAGATATTTCAGTTATTGCACTTCGGGCTGCAACATTTTATTTAAAACGTCGTTCCCTTGCTTGCGTCCTAGGAGTACTATATCAGAATCTATGATTGTGAACGAAGTGAAGTTTGAATCTACAATGATTCGAACACAATCCTTGGAATTAGTTACAATGTCACATCGACTTCTATTTCATACGCTCTCTCATATTTTACCGAAATCTGAATTCAAAATCAATTTATAGACTACTATTTCGACTTTCGTTTTCACTTGTGAACGCTTATTGACACAGGTGTCAATAAAAGTTTTCATGTGAGGCTTTTGGTCAAATTTGAGGTCTCTAAGAACCTTTCTGACTTTTAAGCCAATGGACACCATCTATTTCAATAGCGAGTGATAACCGACAATATTCAGCTTGGGATTGAGGTCGGCAGTTAGTTTTTGCTTTGAACGTATCAAGTGCATACCCCCATCTTCTACTAAAGATAAATTTTAGGGGCTCAGAGAGTCCCTACCCATCGGTCTATTTATACACAGAAAAACAAGGTCTTTTAATGAGTCATGGATTTCAATTGATATTTCACCGACCGTCGCTTTAGAAAAAGCATCCCTGTGCCCCATTTTCCTCAACGCTAGCAATGTCGGGGATATGCAAAGTAAACGGATTTTCAAGACATTTATGATTGTCCCACGGCTAAAAGAAGCTAGATACTGCCAAGGGATTATGGGAGTTCATGTCCAAAAAAACTGTATCCGAGTTTTCATCGGTGTGCTGTCCGGTTGGATCAGTTTTCATGATACGGTACCCGTGAAAAACATACCCGCCCCTCTTTGATCTCTCAACAAAAAGTTGCTGATACACAATAGCGATCAGACCTAATTAATCTTTGCTTAGTTTAAGTATGAAGTCCATCACCACAATTGGAAGGGAAAAATGATAGAAAAAATACAACCCAAGGTCTTAGTATATTTTGTCTGTATATTTGCACACAATGTTCAAAAGAGTGAGTAAATTACTGGCCAAGGAGAGTTTACAATCATCTCATCCATTTTCACATTCGCCCTTTGCCCAAACGCTCTTAGAAAATTCGTAGTCGCTAGTGGTGCACTCACTCTCAGTAAGAGAATTGTAAAAAGCTTCAATGGGTGGTAGTGACACCTCATCTAGCCTCGAGCCAGAGTTGTAATAATCATATGGATATATACCCTTACACGTTAATAAATTATACATTTCATCATCGGGGCCGCTATCTGTTTGATAGCTTCCCCGAGCTGTTTGAGGAGGAGGAAGCTATCAAATTTGTCACTTTTCTGTACCTGAATCAATTGACTCAGAGATATGGGGACGAAGCTGAAAGAGTCTAAAAAACGGATTTTATTCAGGCACGTGTTACCCTTGTCAACTGTTTTCCACATGAATTCTAGCAGCAGTAGCTTCTCCGATGATTTGGGTATGATATTATTTGAAAAAGAATCATTTCTCCATGCCTCATCTTCTATTGCCCCCTATGCGATGCGGGCCGACGCCGGTAGAGCAAAATTTAATTCGTAATTGAAATAGTGTATAAAAACAGGTACGAAATGTTGCTGTCTCGCATTGAAATTGAACGAATGATGTGATACCCCCCTAAATTTGCTCCCACCCGATATAATTTTTAGACAAGAGTGATCGTGATTGAACACTGGCCTTTTCCCTCCGGGCCCTCCACACTCCCTACGTTATCCTGTACAAAACCAAAACATGTTACTATTTTTAATGATCATTCTAACACCTGCTTGTAGGAATATAGAAGAATGTTTATAACGAAGGTGCGAAATTGCAATGTTCACTGTTTTTATTAGAATGACCAATGGCGAGTGTTTGAATTCTTCACTATCTCCAAACTTCACCCCTACCTCTAGCACTTGCACTGTACAATTGGACTCTCGTTGCGCGTGAGCGTAATGGACCCCCTTGGTTTCATATATTTTGAGGTGATTTGGTATTAGCGAATCGCACGCGTCTGTCAATTTTAACTCGAAGTCCAAAGTAAACTTGCTTCTATGTGGCAATATGTTTTGGAAATTTTTAAATCGAAATATGACTCTATTTCCACTTACCATTTCCACAGCCTGGTATCCATGACGTTTACAGTGTTTCATGTGATGCTTTAACTTTAAATCAGTGCAAAATCTTGAGAGGCATGTTGGACAGTAATAACACACACCATCCCGATTTTTACCCTCCCCCAGAATCCTACTAATATCCATAATTGGATTAAAATGACCAATTGAATTGGGGTCTGTGGGTGGCGTGTATGGATGCCCCGCCCGATGTTCCACTGCTTCTATTGAAGGAGCCCTATCTGGAAATAATACAGCCTTCTTATCGGAACGGTGATCCTCCTCAAATTCTGTTTCATACTGTAACACCGTAACACCATTCTTTAAATATGGATTAGCCCGCTCGAAAACATCCATTCCTTTTAGTGTCACGGGAAATTGAACATTTAAACAATTAAAATCTACTCTGGGGAACTTTGAACCCTCCCTACCATTAACTGACATTTCATCCAACTCTTTCTTAGAGGCATCTATTTGAAGAGGTCTGTATGCGGCAATTAAAAATGCATACTTGAAACACTGTAGCCTCGTATCGAAAACAGATTCGTTGTACCCCCTTATATCCCTCTAAATCTGAATGATATTTTAATTCAATTGCCCTCCTTCCCCCAAGCCCACCTCTTAAAATAAAATCCTTTTTAAATCTACAAATACTAACATTTAAACTTGCAATATATAAAACCACCGAGCCACTACCCCCCTCGTTATTATTTTCCCACTTACTTTGAATGTTATTATCCCAAATTAGAAAAACCTCCCCGTAATTTAATAAATGCGGGCGAGTTACCAACCTCTCTGTGTGCAAGTATTTTGAACATATCCCGCCCACATTTTCATTAAAAAAAAATTTTTTTAGTGCTATTGAAGCTTTAAAACTGACCCCCAACCCCCACACCCCCATCGGCTTTTTAAGAATGGCTCAAATACTAGGATTATAATAATTTTTTATATCCGAGCGATAGGTTATTATACACCTAACCACTAGTGGTTTCAAAGAATCTCAGAAGTGGGTACTCTAGATCTTTGTTTGATGCAAGGCAGAGATTGAAAGAAAAAAATCTGGACAAGGGGATACTTGTGTTGCTGCTGTATTACTACTACTGCTATTACTAGCACTAGGCGCATCATTAAGCGGAATGGTGGGGGGTGACATAGAATTGTCAATAGTACCACCCTCAGTCTGTTCAATTGCAATGGATGGAGATGGCATGAAGTCACCTAGGCCTGATAGTATGTGTTCCAGGGTGTTTGGGGATAGCTGATCGAGTCAGCCTGTATTGTCCTGTCACGTAATTTCTTTATGAGGACCCGATTCAGATGCACTACTAACATCCCCTAAATGCTCTCGTATAAATCTATCTGTCCTTTCCAGATCCTCCATCATGTCAATGTCACAAGTTAAATCGTCTAGGCTGGCCATACCTCCAAAATAATAATTGAGAAAACCCCTATGCCACTTCATATTTTCTAGAACTAATGTAGGTTCATATCTGAACTCCATTGGTGGTGTTAGAATTGGTTCAGGTCCAGTAAATGTTAATGTTTTATGACTCAATGATGATGGTACTGCTATTTCATTAGTATATTGAAAAAAGGTTTACTTTCTATGTGAAATAACCATCATTGCGTAAAGTTAAAAAATCATTTTAATTTCTAGTCCTTTGTTTACCAGGATATTTAATAAGTACCTTTTTTCCACACCACCCACAAAACTCTAGTCCTCTTAGCATTATATAAACTAAATAGATACCTCCGCCCCAGAAAGTCCAGACATACACGATACCCTATTTACCCTGAAGCATTTTTCTAGTCGTATTTTTACCTGAATATTAAATAAGTATCATAGTTGTATTTTTCCACACCACCCACAAAACTTAAGTCCTCCTAGAATTATTTGAAGTAAATACTTACCCCCGCCCCAGAAAGCTAAGAAAGATGCCATAGCCTATTTATAGTGAAGCATTTTTATAGTCGGTTGTTTACCTGTATATTTAATAAGTACCATTTTCCCACCCCACCCACCACCCTCAATTCCGCTTAGCATTAATTAAACTAGATATTGACCCCCGCCCCCAGAAATTTCAGATAGACCCGATATTCTATTTACCCGGAATCATTTTTCTAGTTGTATTTTTAACTGGATATTCAATAGGTACAATTTTTCCACCCCACCCACAAAAATCAATTCCTTCTTGCATTTTTTAAGTAAATAGTCAGGTATGAGGTAGGGGTGAAATACCTACATTCCCCAATTCAGACTACACTAACATGCCTTATGCCCCTGACAGAGCATGAAGGAGGACCCCCTCGCGATCTTGAGTAGACAATACCGACGCATTATGAGAAAGGATCCATTCCCTGTTGAATTTTCTGCCCGGTTGCATAGAGATTTGTGCAAGGCTAAGATTGGCAGCAGATGGTTCCGGCTAGTCCAGAAAACTTGTCATAGAGCTAGCAAATCTCATGATGGATGGTCTTGCAGCTTCCATCAATGTGGCATCGCTCCATCTTGTTCTCTTTTCAGGGGGGAGTTAATGTATGAATTTTCCTCCTCCTTTAAAAAAAAGAAGAGAAATTTATCAAGGAAATAATTAGCCCTCTTTTACAGATAAATAGTGCTCCAAAGATAATCCTGTTATTTGCTGTGCTTTAGAAAAATTTAAAAAAACTTCTAAAATAAATTTTGGGGGGAGGGGGTTCAAACCCTTCCCCCCTGGATACGACCTTGCTTTAAAACAAAGTAAAAAAAAGCATTGCTATACCCAAGAACCGGTCTTTTCCTCTATGTAAATTTTTCTACGCTCATACTGGTGGCACATTGGTTTACCCGTAAACCATAACTTCAAAATAATAAATAAATACAATACATTTACTGCGCGTAAATTTTAATTAACATTATATAAAAACAACAAGTGTTTTCAACTGAAAGTAAGGAACAACATTAAAACTCGAAACAAACAGAATTTATTACTTAAATAAGGGGGATTGCCCCCTCTTCGGAACTTTGCTCTTTACTCTATAGTATGAACTTTGTTACAATTCTTCAAGAATGAGCCCTAAATCACCAATGGCATTTAATTAGAATAAATAGCTCTTTTGAAAGTAACTACAAAAAAAAAACTTTAGCGTAAAGAGCAAGGTTCTGACCAGGGGGGCAAACCCCCTCATATATGTAATAATTTCTGTTCGTTTTAAGTTTTAATGTTGTTCCTTACTTTCAGTTGAAAAAACTTTTTTTTATTTATTTTCCGATCGCTTTTTAAATAATGCTGGGTAATCCAGAGCCCCATCCATGGACAGATCCTCCCACCTAACCCCCACTCCCCCACACTAGAAAAAATCCCCCCTGAAAACGTCTGTATGCTCCCCAATAACCAATACTATATGTAATTAATTAAAAAAACTTTTTCTAAAAAATATGCTTTTCAAAGAAAAGTAAAGAACTCCATTAAACAAAAACTGAGCAAAAATAAAATCAAATAATCTACCAAACGTGAAACTTCCACTAATCAGCATCTATAAATAAATGAAACCCAAACCGAAAAGAAATTACAATAAATAATCGAGTCAAACTCAAAACGAGCAGAAATTAACATAAGTTGGGCGCAAAACCCCTATGCCTTCCCAAGGCCAGAACAAAATTTTTAATAAATCAAATAATATTAACATTTTGATTATTAATTATCAGTATATGTATAATAATAATAATTTATTATAATAAAAAAAAACAGACCATACAGAACAATATTCTTAATTACACTCCACAAGAAAAATAACATAAATATCAAGTTTCACTCACTGATGTCAACGCTTCATTTTCGTATTTTTATAACTGGCTGATTGTCCATTTTTACAGTTGTTTTCTCAGGTAACTCGCTCAGATCGAAAACCAAGTCCTCAATGTCTCCCCCGATAATCCTTGTTTAAAATAATATTTAAATTCAAATATGTCTTTTGCATGGGAACAAAACTTCAATGTTCCAGATGTTCTAACTGCCTGGCTCAGCATTTGGACTTCCTGGTCTTTCTTTCTTTCTATAATCATAGCCAAAAACGACTCACCCTGATCTGAGGGTCCTAGCCCCTCATTCCAAATATATGATAATCCTAATCCATCTAAAACATTTTTTTATTTGATACGGCCACGATCTTTTACGTTTCGACCTTAGCATATCCACATAATACTTTGCTCCCATATCCCCCGCCTTATATTTTTATAAAAGCCTCTTAATCATGGAATACAATTGAAAAATATATCTCGTTTAATTTGACAAAAAACTTTGCCAACATGTCTTTAATTACGCATTAATCTCTAAGATAACACAAGCTTGCGATGCACGTTTTTCCAAAAGGAAGCGTTTCTCTAATAACAAAGACAGATGCCTTTTAGTTACATCGGAAAAGATTTTAAAAGATTTTTGGTAATGGGGAAAAAAGATATTTTTTTGATGGAAATAGTTATTTCTACAGAGCAGTGGGGGAGGCTTTTTGTTTACATAATAGAAAAAAGAGCGTACTTTGTGTTTTCTAGCGAGTATACTATTGTAGGGTTTGTATTGTTGGAGGGGAGGGGGACTATGTCCCCCTGAAATTTGAATTTACTAGTAAAATGATTTTATTTGGAAATAAATTAAGAAATACAGTAAACTGTACTCACATTATAAATCTACATATACATTGCTCCAAAGTTAATAATATTCGGTGTATTATCTAGAATATATCAAATCATAATGAAAATTAAATCGTAAGATATGGGCATTTTATACAAAATCTCAAGGACGAATAAAAAATCACTTCACATGTTGCCAGCTTTAAAAAAAAAATGTGCACGTGAACTTGAAGTGTAATTCATTGTGCAATTGACAACATTGTCTACATGAAGTTACGCCGCACATTCTTGTGAAATTTCTTGTGCAATAGAACCTTGACTATTGTTTCATAACATGCTCGGCCACTTTCTAGCGTGCCAGCTTTCAAAATGTCCATTTGATAGTGTAGTGTCTCACAGATGGGTTTTTCTTGTAGGGTTCATTTATATTACACTTTTGAGCTTCTTGTAGGCGTGAATGTAGGGTTGAATGTGGGGTTCATATTCCCTATACCCTTACTACTGTTTTTTGCAATGTGCACGTCAAACTACACTGTATATTCTTGTAGGCGTCAAATCTGATACACCCTTACAGTAAAGGTGTATCAGTAAGGGCCTTACTACTGCAATTCTACGAAAGTATTGACCAAGAATAGATCAAAATATTTGCTACTGCCTATTTTCAATCACAGAATTGTAGACTAGATGTAAAAAGTAAAGTAAGACACAGGGGGATCATTTAGTAGTAGGAGGAGACTTGGTAATAGTCTTCATAGTTTTCCAAGATTTTAAAAATATATTTTTTGGCGTTTTCATTGAAAATTACCTATTTTTGTTTTGTCATTGAAAAAATTGAAAAAAACAACAAAATTTCCCTCGCCTTAAATTTTGAAATATATACCCCCCCCCCTACATTTTCATGAATTAACATCCCTGTCAAGACAAGGAGAAAAGACCGGAAGGACAATTCTGCGTACAATGTACGGTTGGGATATTATGCTGGCCAGCCTCTTCGTATGAGAGGAATAAGACAATTCCCTTCTACTATGCACCCTCTTGGATTAAGGGAACCGGGCCCCCAAAGATCTTTCTAGAGCCCTTGTTCTGTTTTAAACTTGTCAATTTTGTCAACTATTGGCACCCTTGTCATACTGCCCTCCCCCCCCCCCCACAAGATTTTGCTCTAGATCTGTCTTTGGTACACTCAGACGTAGATCTTTATCAGATGAGAAATTGTTTCGGCGTAGCCAAAGAGCTGTCGTCCCCGTTCTGCAGTTGTAAGATCTGTAGGCTGATGTCCCTGCTTTTTATCTCCCTTGGACAAGCTCAGCCATTGTTGGAAAAACTTGATTATTAAAAACTAAAATATTCTAGAGAATTTGTTATGGCTATAGCACCCATTAAGCTGCAAATCTAGCTGTTGTCTAACCCCCCTCCCCATATGCAAATCTACACCATTTTTGATTTTTCAAATTTACAATTTCTATCACCTACGAAAAACATCCAGTCCGTGGCGAAACTTTATATTACTTAATCTCCCTAGACCAGGGAACACGTGTCTCTGTAGTAACACGAACTTTCATTTGAAATCCCGGAGAGCTAGGGCTCACTCAATCTGGATTCAACTCCGAATACTACCCTATAAATATTAATTTAAAAAAAAGTGTTTCCGAGGGAAGTAAAGAGCAAAGTTGAAACTTAAAACGAAGAAAAATTATTACTTCACAGCTTATCTAACATATAAGTAGAATGGGGGTACCAGCACAAAACGTACCACGTGGTTTATGGTTTTCTCAGTGAGAATGAAAAAACAGGAATTTTCTCACTTGGAAAACCATGAATTTTCTCACATTTATGGTTGTGTTCTTTGATGGATAAGTGTTTTTTTAGATTTATTGGTTGTTTTCTCGGGTTTTAACTCCAAATTATGGATTCTTTATGGTTATTATCTATGAGAATTTGAAAAACATTAACTTTCTCACATCTATGTCTGTTTTTATGTGTGGTTCTGTGTGTTGGTTGAGTTATTTGATGTTTTTCATGTCTGTTATATGGATGATTTATGTCTGTTAGTTGTCAGTGAGAATGGACATGCTCGACGCTAATGCTATGACATTGTTTGGCTAACCTAACATGAGAACTTGATTTAAATAATCTCTAGGGGAACTTATTGATTCACGAAGGGGGACTTAATAAACATTATGGCTTCTTTAATCTTTAGGTGAAGCTAGCCTGTAAACTTGATTTACATAATCGCTAGGGGACATTATTGATTAACGAAGGGGAGAATTAAGAAACATTAAGGCTTCTTTAATCTTAGGTCTGAGGGATAAACGTTCTTTAGGTCAGTGAGAAAAATTAATATTCTATTTTTAAATAGGGCTTCATTGATCTTTAGTGTCAGGAATTATAATTGACATCACTTGTTATCTTGGAATTATGCGGGAGTCTAAAGAGATAGAAATTCTATTTTTAAATACGGCTTCACGGAGCTTTAAAACGGAGAGATAAATTGATATTCTAACGAAACCCTAATAGTTTAGCTAGGAAAATTTATGAGATTAAGAGATTAACGTAGGAAAGGGTTTCCTAGAAATTTGAAATGCGTTAGCGCAGAGATGCCAAACAAAAGGAACACGCTGAAATTACGTTTAGGGATTATTTGGGCGAAACCGTTTTATCCATTTTATGGGATTATTTCGGCGAAACAGTTAGAGACATTTTGAAAGAAGATTTTAGGAAAGGTTTTAGAAGAGAATTTGAGGGTGAAACTCTGTGGTCGTTATAATACACAAGTTCCATTTGAACAGTGTTGTGAGGTCCTCTACCCCAACCCCAAAGGGTTCCGATCCCCCCACCACAACCCCGAAGGAAGCCCCCGGTACTCAAAGGTCCCCCAAGCTCCCATAGAGCCCCAGCCCCCCAAACGCCCTCCTCAGACCCTCAAAGGCCCTCCTCTGGTCCTCAAAGGGCCCCCGGACCCCCAAAGGGCACCCCGGACCCCAAAGGCCCTCCCCCTGGTCCTCAATGGTCCCCCGGACTCCCAAAGAGCCACCGGTGCCCCCAAAGGCCCACCCAGACCCCCGAAGGCCATCCCCGGGCCCCCCAAAGGCCCATCGAGCTCCCAAAGGACCAACGGGGTCTCAAAGGCCCTACACCGGTCCTCAAATGTCCCCCAGGCCCCCAACTGTCCCCCCGGACCCCCAAAGGCCCTCCCCCAGCCCCCAAAGGGCCAACCGGCTCCCAAAGGACCAATCGGTCCTCAAGTGTCCCCCAGATTCCCAAAGGCCCCCCTGTGCCCCAAAGGCCCTCCCCCGGTCCCCAAAGGTCCCCCGGGCCAGAGAAGCGCCGCCGGGATGCGCCGTGGGCCAGGAAAGCGCCGCAGGATGTGCCGCAGGGATGCGCCGCGGGTCAGGAAAGCGCCGCCCTTTGGCCCCCCAAAGGGGCCCCTCCCCCTTCATCTCCTCCCTCCTCCTCCCCTTCCCCTCCCCTCCCCTCCTCCCCCTCCCCTCCCCTCCTCCTCCTCCCCTCCTCCTCCCCTCCTCCTCCTCCCCCCTCCCCTCCTCCCCTCCCCTTCCCTCCCCCATTTTTTATACTTTTTTTGTGCATTGAGACACAGAACGACCCCCTCCCCCCAGCCCCTCCCCCCTCCAAAGGTCTGATTTTTCAAAGTTCATTTTGAATTTCTTTCGTTGAAATGCAAGAGTTGGAATATTTCAGTAGTGTTTGGTTGTGGTTTACCTTGTCACAGTTACATTTTATATATTTTTCAAAGTTAATTTTGAATTTCTTTAGTTGAAATGCAAGAGTTGGAATAATTCATGTGTGTATGCTTTTGGTTTAAATTGTAACATGTACATTATCTTTATTTTTCAAAGTTAATTTTTAATTTCATTCGTTGAAATGCAAGAGTTGGAATGTTTCAGTAGTGTTTGGTTGTGGTTTACCTTGTCACAGTTACATTTTCTTGATTTTTCAAAGTTCATTTTGAATTTCTTTCGTTGAAATGCAAGAGTTGGAATATTTCAGTAGTGTTTGGTTGTGGTTTACCTTGTCACAGTTACATTTTCTTGATTTTTCAAAGTTCATTTTGAATTTCTTTCATTGAAATGCAAGAGTTGGAATATTTTAGTAGTGTTTGGTTTACCTTGTCAAAGTTACATTTTCTTTATTTTTCAAAGTTCATTTTGAATTTCTTTCATTGAAATGCAAGAGTTGGAATATTTCAGTAGTGTGTTGTTGTAGTTTACCTTGTCAAAGTTACATTACCTTTATTTTTCAAAGTTCATTTTGAATTTCCTTTTTTGAAATGTAATAGTTGGAATATTTCAGTAGTTTGTTGTTGTAGTTTACCTTGTCACAGTTACATTACCTTAATTTTTCAAAGTTCATTTTGAATTTCTTTTGTTGAAATGCAAGAGTTGGAATATTTCAGTAGTGTTTTGTTGTGGTTTACCTTTTCACAGTTACATTTTCTTAATTTTTCAAAGTTCATTTTGAATGTCCTTCGTTGAAATGCAAGAGTTGGAATATTTCAGTAGTGTTTGCTTGTGGTTTACCTTGTCACAGTTACATTTTCTTGATTTTTCAAAGTTCATTTTGAATTTCTTTCATTGAAATGCAAGAGTTGGAATATTTTAGTAGTGTTTGGTTTACCTTGTCACAGTTACATTTTCTTGATTTTTCAAAGTTCATTTTGAATTTCTTTCATTGAAATGCAAGAGTTGAAATATTTCAGTAGTGTTTGGTTGTGGTTTACCTTGTCACTGTTACATTTTCTTGATTTTTCAAAGTTCATTTTGAATTTTCTTTGTTGAAAGGCAAGAGTTGGAATATTTCAGTAGTGTGTTGTTGTAGTCTACCTTGTCACAGTTACATTTTCTTGATTTTTCAAAGTTCATTTTGAATTTCTTTCGTTGAAATGCAAGAGTTGGAATATTTCAGTAGTGTTTGGTTGTGGTTTACCTTGTCACAGTTACATTTTCTTGATTTTTCAAAGTTCATTTGGAATTTCCTTCGTTGAAATGCAAGAGTTGGAATGTTTTAGTAGTGTTTGGTTTACCTTGTCACACTTACATTTTCTTGACTTTTCAAAGTTCATTTTGAATTTCTTTCTTTGAAATGCAAGAGTTGAAATATTTCAGTAGTGTTTGGTTGTGGTTTACCTTGTCACTGTTACATTTTCTTGATTTTTCAAAGTTCATTTTGAATTTCCTTTGTTGAAAGGCAAGAGTTGGAATATTTCAGTAGTGTTTTGATGTGGTTTACATTGTCAAAGTTACAATCTCAGTATATTTTAAGGTTCATTTGGAATATCCTTCGTTGAAAAGAAATAGATTTTCTATGTAATCAGTGTTATCTTATGAATCAAAATGTAAAAGCTAAAATTTAAGAATTATTCAAATTTCATTCTGACTTTATTCAATTTAAGTGCACGAGGTTGACTGTTTCAGTAGCTTATTTTTATTTTATAAATCGTCACTGTTAAATTTTCTGGATTTTTCAAAGTTCATTTTGAATTTCTTTCGTTGAAATGCAAGAGTTGGAATATTTCAGTAGTGTTTGGTTGTGGTTTACCGTATCACAGTTACATTTTCTTGATTTTTCAAAGTTCATTTCGAATTTCTTTCGTTGAAATGCAAGAGTTGGAATATTTCAGTAGTGTTTGGTTGTGGTTTACCTTGTCACAGTTACATTTTCCTGATTTTTCAAAGTTCATTTTGAATTTCTTTCATTGAAATGCAAGAGTTGGAATATTTCAGTAGTGTTTGGTTGTGGTTTACCGTGTCACAGTTACATCTTGACTATTTTTCAAAGTTCATTTTTAATTTCTTTCCTTGAAATGCAAGAGTTGGAATATTTCACTAGTGTTTGGTTATGGTTTACCTAGTCACAGTTACATTTTCTTGATTTTTCAAAGTTCTTTTTGAATTTCTTTCGTTGCAATGCAAGAGTTTGTATATTTCCGTAGTGTTCTTTGGTTGTTTACCATGGCACAGTTACATTCCCTTTATTTTTCAAAGTTCATTTTGAATTTTTTTCGTTGAAATGCAAGAGTTGGAATATTTCAGTAGTGTTTGGTTGTGGTTTACCTTGTCAAACTTACATTTTCTTGATTTTTCAAAGTTCATTTTGAATTTATTTAGTTTAAATGCAAGAGTTGGAATATTTCAGTAATGTTTTGTTGTTGTTTACAGTGTCACAGTTACATTTTATTGATTTTTCAAAGTTCATTTTGAATTTATTTAATTGAAATGCAAGATTTGGAATATTTCAGTAGTGTTTGGTTGTGGTTTACCTTGTCACACTTACATTATCTTGATTTTTCAAATTTCATTTTTAATTTCTTTCGTTTAAATGCAAGTGTTGGAATATTTCAGTTGTGTTTCGTTGTGGTTTACCTTGTAACATTTAAATTTTCTTGATTTTTCAATGTTCATTTGAATTTCTTTCGTTGAAATGCAAGAGTTGGAATATTTCAGTAGTGTTTGGTTGTGGTTTACCATGTCACAGTTACATTTTCTTGATTTTTCAAAGTTCATTTTGAATTTCTTTCGTTGAAATGCAAGAGTTGGAATATTTCAGTAGTGTTTGGTTGTGGTTTATGGTGTCACAGTTACATTTTCTTGATTTTTCAAAGTTCATTTCGAATTTCTTTCATTGAAATGCAAGAGTTGGTATATTTCAGTAGTATTTGGTTTCGGTTTACCTTGTCACAGTTACATTTTCCTGATTTTTCAAAGTTCATTTTTAATTTCTTTCATTGAAATGCAAGAGTTGGAATATTTCAGTAGTGTTTGGTTGCGGTTTACCTTGTCATAGTTACATTTTCTTGATTTTTCAAAGTTTATTTTGAATATTTTTCGTTGAAATTCAATAGTTGGAATATTTCAGTATTGTTTGGTTGTGGTTTAAATTGTAAGAGTTACATTTTCTTGATTTTTCAAATTTAATTTTGAATTTCTTTCGTTGAAATGCAAGAGTTGGAATATTTCAGTACTGTTTGGTTGTGGTTCACCTTGTCACAGTTACATTTTCTTGATTTTTCAAAGTTCATTTTGAACTTCTTTCGTTGAAATGCAAGAGTTGGAATATTTCAGTAGTGTTTCGTTGTGGTTTACCTTGTCACAGTTACATTTTTCTTAATTTTTCAAAGTTCATTTTTAATTTATCTCTTTGAAATGCAAGAGTTGGAATATTTCAGTTGTGTTTCGTTGTGGTTTACCTTGTCACAGTTACATT
Source organism: Artemia sp. Qi Xiang Cuo (assembly GCF_049724085.1). NCBI lineage: Eukaryota > Metazoa > Arthropoda > Branchiopoda > Anostraca > Artemiidae > Artemia > Artemia sp. Qi Xiang Cuo. The sequence goes on from NC_142797.1 coordinate 35,142,988, forward strand.
TTATTGATTTTTCAAAGTTAATTTTGAATTTATTTAGTTTAAATGCAAGAGTTGGAATATTTCAGTATTGTTTTGTTGTGTTTTACCTTGTCACAGTTAAATTTTCTGGATTTTTCAAAGTTTATTTTTAATTTTTTTAATTGAAATGCAAGAGTTGGAATATTTCAGTACATTTTCCTTATTTTTAAAAGTTAATTTTTAATTTATTTAATATAAATGAAAGAGTTGGAATATTTAAGTAGTGTTTGGTTGTGGTTTACATTGTCAGAGTTACATTCTCTTGATTTTTCAAAGTTTATTTTGAATTTTTTTCGTTGAAATGCAAGAGTTGGAATATTTCAGTAGTGTTTGGTTGTGGATTACCTTGTCAGAGTTACATTCTCTTGATTTTTCAAAGTTCATTTGAATTTCTTTCGTTGAAATGCAAGAGTTGGAATATTTCAGTAGTGTTTGGTTGTGGTTCACCTTGTCACAGTTACATTTTCTTGATTTTTCAAAGTTCATTTTGAACTTCTTTCGTTGAAATGCAGGAGTTGGAATATTTCAGTAGTGTTTGGTTGTGGTTTACCTAGTCATGGTTACATTTTCTTAATTTTTCAAAGTTCATTTTGAATTTCTTTCGTTGAAATGCAAGAGTTGGAATATTTCAGTTGTGTTTCGTTGTGGTTTACCTTGTCACAGTTACATTTTCTTGATTGTTCAAAGTTCATTTTGAATTTCTTTCGTTGAAATGCAAGAGTTGGAATATTTAAGGAGTGTTTGGTAGTGGTTCAGAGTTCATTTTGAATTTCTTTTGTGGAAATGAAAGAGTTGGAATATTTCAGTAGTGTTTGGTTGTGGTTTACCTTGTCACAGTTACATTTTCTTGATTTTTCAAAGTTCATCTGAATTTCTTTCCTTGAAATGTAAGAGTTGGAATATTTCAGTAGTGTTCGGCTGTGGTTTACCGTGTCACAGTTACATTTTCTTGATTTTTCAAAGTTCATTTTGAATTTCTTTCATTGAAATGCAAGAGTTGGAATATTTCAATAGTGTTTGGTTGTGGTTTACCTTGTCACAGTTACATTTTCTTGATATTTCAAAGTTCAGTTTGAATTTCTATCATTGAAATGAAAGAGTTGGAATATTTCAGTATTGTTTGGTTGAGTTTTAACTTTTCACAGTTACATTCTAATTATTTTTCAAAGTTCAGTTTGAATTTCTTTCGTTGAAATGCAAGAGTTGGAATATTTCAGTAGTGTGTTGTTGCAGTTTACCTTGTCACAGTTACATTCCCTTAATTTTTCCAATTTCATTTTGAATTTCTTTAGTTGAAATGCAAGAGTTGGAATATTTCATTAGTTTTTGGTTTTTGTTTACCTTGTCACAGTTACAGTTTCTTTATTTTTCAAAGTTCATTTTGAATTTCTTTCGTTGAAATGCAAGAGTTGGAATATTTAAGTAGTGTTTCTTTGTTTTTTAAGTTTTCACAGTTAAATTTTCTTTATTTTTCAAAGTTCATTTTGAATTTATTTCATTGAAATGAAATAGTTGTAATATTTCAGTAGTGTTTCGTTTTGGTTTACCTTGTCACAGTTACATTCTCTTGATTTTTCAAAGGTCATTTGAATTTCTTTCGTTGAAATGCAAGAGTTGGAATATTTCAGTAGTGTTTTGTTGTGGTTTACCTTGTCACACTTACATTCTCTTAATTTTTCATAGTTCATTTTGAATTTCTTTCGTTTAAATGCAAGAGTTGGAATATTTCAGTAGTGTTTGGTTGTGGTATACCTTGTCACAGTTACATTTTCTTGATTTTTCCAAGTTCATTTTGAATTTCTTTCGTTGAAATGCAAGAGTTGGAATATTTCAGTAGTGTTTGGTTGTGGTTTACCTTGTCCCAGTTACATTTTCTTGATTTTTCAAAGTTCATTTTGAATTTATTTCGTTGGAATGCAAGAATTGGAATATTTCAGTAGTGTTTGGTCGTGGTTTAACTTGTCACAGTTACATTTTCATGATTTTTCAAAGTTCATTTTGAATTTCTTTCGATGAAATGCAAGAGTTGGAATATATCAGAAGTGGTAGGTTGTGGTTTAACTTGGCACAGGTACATTTTAATGATTTTTAAAAGTTCATTTTGAATTTCCTTCGTTGAAATGCAAGAGTTGGAATATTTCACAAGTGTTTGGTTGTGGTTTACCTTGTCACAGTTACATTTTCTTGATTTTTCAAAATTCAGTTTGAATTTCTTTCGTTGAAATGCAAGAGTTGGAATATTTCAGTAGTGTTTGGTTGTGATTTAACTTGGCACAGTTACATTTTCTTGATTTTTCAAAGTTCATTTTGAATTTCTTTCATTGAAATATGTTTGGTCGTGCTTTACCTTGACACATTTAAATTTCTTGATTTTTGTTAGGTTAGGTTAGGTTAGGCTACATCAAGTTAGATTAGGTTAAGTTAGGTTAGATTAGGTTAGCCTACATACGCGCGCGTATGTAGGCTAACCTAACCTAACCTAACTTAACCTAATCTAACTCTTGCATTTCAACGAAAGAAATTCAAAATGAACTTTGAAAAATCAAGAAAATGTAACTGTGACAAGGTAAACGACAACCAAACACTACTGAAATATTCCAACTCTTGCATTTCAACGAAAGAAATTCAAAATGAACTTGGAAAAATCAAGAAAATGTAACTGTGACAAGGTAAACCATAACAAAACACTACTGAAATATTCTAACTCTTGCATTTCAATGAAACAAATTCAAAATGATCTTTGAAAAATCAAGAAAATGTAAGTGTGACAAGGTAAACCACAACCAAACACTTCTGAAATATTCCAACTCTTGCATTTCAACGAAAGAAATTCAAAATAAACTTTGAAAAATCAAGAGAATGTAACTGTGACAAGGTAAACCACAACCAAACACTACTGAAATATTCCAACTCTTGCATTTCAATGAAAGAAATTCAAAATGAACTTTGAAAAATCAAGAAAATGTAACTGTGACAAGGTAAACCACAACGAAACACTACTGAAATATTCCAACTCTTGCATTGCAACTAAATAAATTCAAAATTAAATTTAAAAATAAATAAAATGTAACTGTTACAATGTAAACAACAACCAGAAACTACTCAAATTTTCAAACTCTTGCATTTCAAAGAAAGAAATTCAAAATGAACTTTTAAAAATAAAGGGAGTGTAACTGTGACAAGGTAAACTACAACAACACACTACTGAAATATTCCAACTCTTGCATTTCAACGAAAGAAATTCAAAATGAACTTTGAAAAATCAAGAAAATGTAACTGTGACAAGGTAAACCACAACCAAACACTACTGAAATATTCCAACTCTTGCATTTCAATGAAAGAAATTCAAAATGAACTTTGAAAAATCAAGAAAATGTAACTGTGACAATGTAAACCAAAACCAAACACTATTGAAATATTCCAACTCTTGAATTTCAATGAAAGAAATTAAAAATCTACTTTGAAAAATCAAGAAAATGTAACTGTGACAAGGTAAACAACAGACAAACACTACTGAAATATTCCAACTCTTACATTTAAAGGAATTAAATTCATATGCACTTTTAAAAATCATGAAAATGTAACGGTGACAAGGTAAACCACAAGCAAACACTACTGAAATATTCCAAATCTTGCATTTACACAAAAGAAATTCAAAATGAACTCTGAACCACTACCAAAAACTACTGAAATATACCAACTCTTGCATTTCAACGAAAGAAATTCAAAATGAACTTTGAAAAATCAAGAAAATGTAACTGTGACAAGGTAAACCGCAACGAAACACATCTGAAATATTCCAACTCTTGCATTTCAACGAAAGAAATTCAAAATGAACTTTGAAAAATTAAGAAAATGTAACCATGATAAGGTAAACCACAACCAAACACTACTGAAATATTCGAACTCTTGCATTTCAACGAAAGAAGTTCAAAATGAACTTTGAAAAATCAAGAAAATGTAACTGTGACAAGGTGAACCACAACCAAACACTACTGAAATATTCCAACTCTTGCATTTCAACTAAAGAAATTCAAAATGAACTTTGAAAAATCAAGAGAATGTAACTCTGACAAGGTAAACCACAACCAAACACTACTGAAATATTCCAACTCTCGCATTTCAACGAAAAAAATTCAAAATAAACTTTTAAAAATCAAGAAAATGTAACTGTGACAAGGTTAACCACAACCAAACACTACTGAAATATTCCAACTCTTGCATTTCAATGAAAGAAATTCAAAATGAGCTTTGAAAAATCAGGAAAATGTACTGAAATATTCCAACTCTTCCATTTCAAAGAAAAAAATTCAAAATGAACTTTGAAAAATCCAGAAAATGTAACTGTGACAAGGTAAACCACTACCAAACACTACTGAAATATTCCAACTCTTGCATTTCAACGAAAGAACTTCAAAATGAACTTTGAAAAATCAAGAAAATGTAACTGTGACAAGGTAAACCACAACGAAACACAACTGAAATATTCCAACTCTTGCATTTCAACGAGAGAAATTCAAAATGAACTTTGAAAAATTAAGAAAAATGTAACTGTGACAAGGTAAACCACAACCAAACACTACCGAAATAATCCAACTCTTGCATTTCAACGAAAGAAGTTCAAAATGAACTTTGAAAAATCAAGAAAATGTAACTGTGACAAGGTAAACCACAACCAAACAATACTGAAATATTCCAACTCTTGCATTTCAACGAAAGAAATTCAAAATGAACTTTGAAAAATCAAGAAAATGTATCTGTGACAAGGTAAACCACAATCAAACACTACTGAAATATTCCAACTCTTTCATTTCAACGAAATAAATTCTGAATGAACTTTTAAAAATCTAGAAAATGTATCTGTGACAAGGTAAACCAAAACCTAACACTACTGAAATATTCCAACTCTTGCATTTCAACGAAAGAAAATCAAAATGAACTTTGAAATATCAAAAAAATGTAACTGTGACAAGGTAAACCAGAACCAAACACTACTGAAATATTCCAACTCTTGCATTTCAACGAAAGAAATTCAAAATGAACTTTGAAAAATCAAGAAAATGTAACTGTGACAAGGTAAACCACAACCAAACACTACTGAAATATTCCAACTCTTGCATTTCAACGAAAGAAATTCAAAATGAACTTTGAAAAATCAAGAAAATGTAACTGTGACAAGGTAAACCACAACCAAACACTACTGAAATATTCCAACTCTTGCATTTCAACGAAAGAAATTCAAAATGAACTTTGAAAAATCAAGAAAATGTAACTGTGACAAGGTAAACCACAACCAAACACTACTGAAATATTCCAACTCTTGCATTTCAACGAAAGAAATTCAAAATGAACTTTGAAAAATCAAGAAAATGTAACTGTGACAAGGTAAACCACAACCAAACACTACTGAAATATTCCAACTCTTGCATTTCAACGAAAGAAATTCAAAATGAACTTTGAAAAATCAAGAAAATGTAACTGTGACAAGGTAAACCACAACGAAACACTACTGAAATATTCCAACTCTTGCATTTCAACGAAAGAAATTCAAAATGAACTTTGAAAAATCAAGAAAATGTAAGTGTGACAAGGTAAACCACAACCAAACACTACTGAAATATTCCAACTCTTGCATTTCAACGAAAGAAATTCAAAATGAACTTTGAAATATCATGAGAATGTAACTGTGACAAGGTAAACCACAACCAAACACTACTGAAATATTCCAACTCTTGCATTTCAACGAAAGAAATTCAAAATGAACTTTGAAAAATCAAGAAAATGTAACTGTGACAAGGTAAACCACAACCAAACACTACTGAAATATTCCAACTCTTGCATTTCAACGAAAGAAATTCAAAATGAACTTTGAAAAATCAAGAAAATGTAACTGTGACAAGGTAAACCACAACCAAACACTACTGAAATATTCCAACTCTTGCATTTCAATGAAAGAAATTCAAAATGAACTTTGAAAAATCAAGAAAATGTAACTGTGACAAGGTAAACCACAACCAAACACTACTGAAATATTCCAACTCTTGCATTTCAACGAAAGAAATTCAAAATGAACTTTGAAAAATCAAGAAAATGTAACTGTGACAAGGTAAACCACAACCAAACACTACTGAAATATTCCAACTCTTGCATTTCAACGAAAGAAATTCAAAATGAACTTTGAAAAATCAAGAAAATGTAACTGTGACAAGGTAAACCACAACCAAACACTACTGAAATATTCCAACTCTTGCATTTCAACGAAAGAAATTCAAAATGAACTTTGAAAAATCAAGAAAATGTAACTGTGACAAGGTAAACCACAACCAAACACTACTGAAATATTCCAACTCTTGCATTTCAATGAAAGAAATTCAAAATGAACTTTGAAAAATCAAGAAAATGTAACTGTGACAAGGTAAACCACAACCAAACACTACTGAAATATTCCAACTCTTGCATTTCAACGAAAGAAATTCAAAATGAACTTTGAAAAATCAAGAAAATGTAACTGTGACAAGGTAAACCACAACCAAACACTACTGAAATATTCCAACTCTTGCATTTCAACGAAAGAAATTCAAAATGAACTTTGAAAAATCAAGAAAATGTAACTGTGACAAGGTAAACCACAACCAAACACTACTGAAATATTCCAACTCTTGCATTTCAACGAAAGAAATTCAAAATGAACTTTGAAAAATCAAGAAAATGTAACTGTGACAAGGTAAACCACAACCAAACACTACTGAAATATTCCAACTCTTGCATTTCAACGAAAGAAATTCAAAATGAACTTTGAAAAATCAAGAAAATGTAACTGTGACAAGGTAAACCACAACCAAACACTACTGAAATATTCCAACTCTTGCATTTCAACGAAAGAAATTCAAAATGAACTTTGAAAAATCAAGAAAATGTAACTGTGACAAGGTAAACCACAACCAAACACTACTGAAATATTCCAACTCTTGCATTTCAATGAAAGAAATTCAAAATGAACTTTGAAAAATCAAGAAAATGTAACTGTGACAAGGTAAACCACAACGAAACACTACTGAAATATTCCAACTCTTGCATTTCAAAGAAAGAAATTCAAAATGAACTTTGAAAAATTAAGAAAATGTAACTGTGACAAGGTAAACCACAACGAAACACTACTGAAATATTCCAACTCTTGCATTTCAACGAAATAAATTCAGGATGAACTTTGAAAAATAAGGAAAATGTAACTGTGACAAGGTAAACAACAACAACACACTACTGAAATATTCCAACTCTTGCATTTAAACGAAGGAAATTTAAAATAAACATTGAAAAATCCAGAAAATGTAACTGTGACAAGGTAAATCACAACCAAACACTACTGAAATATTCCAACTCTTGCATTTCAATGAAAGAAATTCAAAATGAACTTTGAAAAATCAAGAGAATGTAACTGTGACAAGGTAAACCACAACCAAACACTACTGAAATATTCCAACTCTTGCATTTCAATGAAAGAAATTCAAAATGAACTTTGAAAAATCAAGAAAATGTAACTGTGACAAGGTAAACCACAACCAAACACTACTGAAATATTCCAACTCTTGCATTTCAACGAAAGAAATTCAAAATGAACTTTGAAAAATCAAGAAAATGTAACTGTGACAAGGTAAACCACAACCAAACACTACTGAAATATTCCAACTCTTGCATTTCAACGAAAGAAATTCAAAATGAACTTTGAAAAATCAAGAAAATGTAACTGTGACAAGGTAAACCACAACCAAACACTACTGAAATATTCCAACTCTTGCATTTCAACGAAAGAAATTCAAAATGAACTTTGAAAAATCAAGAAAATGTAACAGTGTCAAGGTAAACCACAATCACACACTAATGAAATATACCAACCCTTGCATTAAAACGAATAAAATCCAACATAAACATGGAAGAATCATGAAAATGTAGCTATGACACTATAAACCCCAACAAAACGCTCCTAAAATATTACAACACTTGAATTTAAAAGAAAGAAATTCAAGATTAACTTTGAAAAATCAAGAAAATGTAACTGTGACAAGGTGAACCACAACCAAACACTACTGAAATATTCCAACTCTTGCATTTCAACGAAAGAAATTCAAAATGAACTTTGAAAAATCAAGAGAATGTAACTCTGACAAGGTAAACCACAACCAAACACTACTGAAATATTCCAACTCTTGCATTTCAACGAAAAAAATTCAAAATAAACTTTGAAAAATCAAGAGAATGTAACTGTGAAAAGGTAAACCACAACCAAGCACTACTGAAATATTCCAACTATTGCATTTCAATGAAAGAAATTCAAAATGAAATTTGAAAAATCAAGAAAATGTAACTGTGACAAGGTAAACCACAACCAAACACTACTGAAATATTCCAACTCTTACATTTCAATGAAAGAAATTCAAAATGAACTTTGAAAAATCAAGAAAATGTAACTGTGACAAGGTAAACCACAACCAAACACTACTGAAATATTCCAACTCTTGCATTTCAACGAAAGAAATTCAAAATGAACTTTGAAAAATCAAGAAAATGTAACTGTGACAAGGTAAACCACAAACAAACACTACTGAAATATTCTAACTCTTGCATTTCAACGAAAGAAATTCAAAATGAACTTTGAAAAATCAAAAAAATGTAAGTTTGACACGGTAAACCACAACCAAAAACTACTGAAATATTCCAACTCGTGCATTTCAAAGAAAGAAGTTCAAAATGAACTTTGAAAAATCAAGAAAATGTAACTGTGACAAGGTGAACCACAACCAAACACTAGTGAAATATTCCAACTCTTGCATTTCAACGAAGGAAATTCAAAATGAACTTTTAAAAATCTAGAAAATGTAACTCTGACAAGGTAAACCACAACCAAACACTACTGAAATATTCCGACTCTTGCATTTCAACGAAAAAAAATCAAAATAAACTTTGAAAAATCAAGAAAATGTAACTGTGACAAGGTAAACCACAACCAAACACTACTGAAATATTCCAACTCTTGCATTTCAATGAAAGAAATTCAAAATGAACTTTGAAAAACCAGGAAAATGTAACTGTGACAAGGTAAACCACAACCAAACACTACTGAAATATTCCAACTCTTGCATTTCAATGAAAGAAATTCTAAATGAACTTTGAAAAATCAAGAAAATGTAACTGTGACACGATAAGCCACAACCAAACACTACTGAAATATTCCAACTCTTGCATTTCAAAGAAAGAAATTCAAAATGAACTTTGAAAAATCAAGAAAATGTAACTGTGGCATGGTAAACCCCAACCAAACACTGCTGAAATATTCCAACTCTTGCATTACAACGAAAGAAATTCAAATGAACTATGAAAAATCAAGAAAATGTAAATGTGAAAAGGTAAAACACAACGAAACACAACTGAAATATTACAACTCTTGCATTTCAACGGAAGAAATTCAAAATGAACTTTGAAAAATCAAGAGAATGTAAGTGTGACAAGGTAATCCACAACCAAACACTACTGAAATATTCCAACTCTTGCATTTCAAAGAAAGAAATTCAAAATGAACTTTGAAAAATCAAGAAAATGTAACTGTGACAAGGTAAACCACAACGAAACACTACTGAAATATTCCAACTCTTGCATTTCAACGAAATAAATTCAAAATAAACTTTGAAAAATAAAGAAAATGTAACTGTGACAAGGTAAACCACAACGAAACACAACTGAAATATTCCAACTCTTGAATTTCAGCGAAAGAAATTCAAAATGAACATTTAAAAATAAAGAGAATGTAACTGTGACAGGGTAAACTACAACAACACGCTACTGAAAGATAAAATATATATAATTACAACGAAATAAATTCAAAATGAAATTTGAAAAATCAAGAATATGTACCTGTGACAAGGTAAACCACGACCAAACACTACTGAAATATTCCAACTCTTGCATTTCAATGAAAGAAATTCAAAATGAACTTTGGAGAATCAAGAAGATGTAACTGTGACAATGTAAACCACAACCAAACACTACTGAAATATTCCAGCTCTTGCATTTCAATGAAAGAAATTCAAAATAAATTTTAAAAAATCAGGAAAATATAACTGTGACCCGGTAAACCACAACCAAACACTACTGAAATATTCCAACTCTTGCATTTCAACGAAAGAAATTCGAAATGAACTTTAAAAAATCAAGAAAATGTAACTGTGATACGGTAAACCCCAACCAAACACTACTGAAATATTCCAACTCATGCATTTCAACGAAGGAAATTCAAAATGAACTTTGAAAAGTCCAGAAAATGTAACTGTGACAAGGTAAACAATAGCTAAACACTACTGAAATATTCCAAATCTTGCATTTCAACGAAAGAAATTCAAAATGAACTTTGAAAAATCAAGAAAATGTAACTGTGACAAGGTAAACCACAACCAAACACTACAGAAATATTCCAACTCTTTCATTTCAACGAATGAAATTCAAAATGAACTTTGAAAAATCAAGAAAATGTAACTGTGACAAGGTAAACCACAACACTACTGAAATATTCCAACTCTTGCCTTTCAACAAAGGAAATTCAAAATGAACTTTGAAAAATCAAGAAAATGTAACAGTGACAAGGTAAACCACAACCAAATACTACTGAAATATTCCAACTCTTGCATTTCAATGAAAGAAATTCAAAATGAACTTTGAAAAATCAAGAAAATGTAAGTGTGACAAGGTAAACCAAACACTACTAAAATATTCCAACTCTTGCATTTCAACGAAAGAAATTCAAAATGAACTTTGAAAAATCAAGAGAATGTAACTGTGACAAGGTAAACAACAACCAAACACTACTGAAATATTCCAACTCTTGCATTTCAACTAAGGAAATTCAAAATGAACTTTGAAAAATCAAGAAAATGTAACTGTGACAAGGTAAACTACAACAACACACTACTGAAATATTCCAACTCTTGCCTTTCAACAAAGGAAATTCAAAATGAACTTTGAAAAATCAAGAAAATGTAACTGTGACAAGGTAAACCACAACTAAACACAACTGAAATATTCCAACTCTTGCATTTCAATGAAAGTAATTCAAAATGAACTTTGAAAAATCAAGAAAATGTAACTGTGACAAGGTAAACCACAACCAAACACTACTGAAATATTCCAACTCTTGCATTTCAACGAATGAAATTCAAAATGAACTTTGAAAAATTAAGAAATTGTAACTGTGAGAAGGTAAACCACAACCAAACACTACTGAAATATTCCAACTCTTGCATTTCAACGAAAGAAATTCAAAATGAACTTTGAAAAATTAAGGGAATGTAACTGTGACAAGGTAAACTACAACAACACACTACTGAAATATTCCAACTCTTGCATTTCAACGAAAGAAATTCAACATGAACTTTGAAAAATTAAGGGAATGTAACTGTGACAATGTAAACTACAACAACACACTACTGAAATATTCCAACTCTTGCATTTCAATGAAAGAAATTCAAAATGAACTTTGGAAAATAAAGAAAATGTAACTTTGACAAGGTAAACCAAAAACTACTAAAATATTCCAACTCTTGCATTTCAATGAAAGAAATTCAAAATGAACTTTGAAAAATCAAGAAAATGTAACTGTGACAAGGTAAACCACAACCAAACACTACTGAAATATTCCAACTCTTGCATGTCAACGAAAGAAATTCAAAATGAACTTTGAAAAATCAAGAAAATGTAACTGTGACAAGGTAAACCACAACCAAACACTACTGAAACATTCCAACTCTTGCATTTCAACGAAGGAAATTCAAAATGAACTTTGAAAAATCAAGAAAATGTAACTGTGAAAAGGTAAACCACAAACAACCACTCCTGAAATATTCCAACTCGTGCATTTCAACGAAAGAAATTCAAAATGAACTTTGAAAAATCAAGAAAATGTAACTGTGACAAGGTAAACCACAACCAAACACTACTGAAATATTCCAACTCTTGCATTTCAACGAAGGAAATTCAAAATGAACTTTGAAAAATCAGACCTTTGGAGGGGGAGGGGCTGGGGGGAGGGGGTCGTTCTGTGTCTCAATGCACAAAAAAAGTATAAAAAATGGGGGAGGGAAGGGGAGGGGAGGAGGGGAGGAGGAGGAGGAGGAGGAGGAGGAGGAGGAGGAGGGGAGGGGAAGGGGAAGGAGGGGAGGGGAAGGGGAGGAGGAGGGAGGAGATGAAGGGGGAGGGGCCCCTTTGGGGGGGCCAAAGCGCGGCACGTGACGGCCGCGCGGTGCCTCACGGCAGCACAGCGGATGGTACGGGCCGGCTCCCGGGCACATGCGGGTAGCGCGTCTCGTGTCCAGAGGGCATGGGGGGACCGGGGGAGGGCCGTGGAGACCAAGGGGGGGCCTGTGGGGTGTTTGGGGACCTTTAAGGACCGATTGGTCCTTTGGGAGCTTGTTGGCCCTTTGGGGGCTGGGGGAGGGCCTTTGGGGGTCGGGGGGACAGTTGGGGGCCTGGGGGACATTTGGGGACCGGTGTAGGGCCTTTGGGACCCCGTAGGTCCTTTGGGAGCTCGATGGGCCTTTGGGGGGCCCGGGGATGGCCTTTGGAGGTCTGGGTGGGTCTTTGGGGGCGCCGGTGGCTCTGTGGGAGTCCGGGGGACCTTTGAGGACCAGGGGGAGGGCCTTGGGGGGCCGGGGTGCCCTTTGGGGGTCCGGGGGCCCTTTGAGGACCCGAGGAGGGCCTTTGTGGGTCTGAGGAGGGCGTTTGGGGGGCTGGGGCTCTTTGGGAGCTTGGGGGACCTTTGAGGACCGAGGACTTCCTTCGGGGTTGTGGTGGGGGATCGGAACCCTTTGGGGTTGGGGTAGAGGACCTCACAACACTGTTCAAATGGAACTTGTGTATTATAACGACCACAGAGTTTCACCCTCAAATTCTCTTCTAAAACCTTTCCTAGAATCTTCTTTCAAAATGTCTAACTGTTTCGCCGAAATAATCCCATAAAATGGATAAAACAGTTTCGCCCAAATAATCCCTAAACGTAATTTCAGCGTGTTTCTTTTGTTTGGCATCTCTGCGCTAACGCATTTCAAATTTCTAGGAAACCCTTTCCTACGTTAATCTCTTCATCTCATAAATTTTCCTAGCTAAACTATTAGGGTTTCGTTAGAATATCAATTTATCTCTCCGACTTAAAGCTCCGTGAAGCCGTATTTAAAAATAGAATTTCTATCTCTTTAGACTCCCGCATAATTCCAAGATAACAAGTGATGTCAATTATAATTCCTGACACTAAAGATCAATGAAGCCCTATTTAAAAATAGAATATTAATTTTTCTCTCTGACCTAAAGAACGTTTATCCCTCAGACCTAAGATTAAAGAAGCCTTAATGTTTCTTAATTCTCCCCTTCGTGAATCAATAATTTCCCCTAGCGATTATGTAAATCTAGTTTACAGGCTAGGTTCACCTAAAGATCAAAGAAACCATAATGTTTCTTAATTCCCCCTTCGTAAATCTATAATTTCCCCTAGCGATTATTTAAATCAAGTTCTCAGGTTAGGTTAGCCAAACAATCTCATAGCATTCGCGTCAAGCATGTCCATTCTCACTGACAACGAACAGACATAAATCATCCATATATCAGACATAAAAAACATCAAATAAATCGAACAACACACATAACCAACCATGAAAGCAGACATAAATGTGACAAAGTTAATTTTTTTAAAATTCTAAATTAAGAAATCCATAAAAAATCAATAATTTTATTTTTACAACAGATAAAAACATCAAATAAATCGAACAACACACATAACCATCCATGAAAACAACCATAAATGTGACAAAATTCATGTTTTTCCAAGTGAGAAAATTCCTGTTTTTTCATTCTCACTAAGAAAACCATAAACCACGTGGTACGTTCTGTGCTGGTACCCCCCATTCTACTCATATATCAAGAAAACTATTGCAAATAAATCAACTGGTGACTTTTCCTTATGTTTGTGGGATTACAGAAAACTAGCGCTTTGCTAACAAAATAAAAAACAATTATAAGAACGAGAATACTGGTATAGGAGTCAAAAGTAAATAGGGAGCATCGCATCAGCGAAGTAACCTATAACACTTTTCCTAGTCTTACAGGAGCTGTGATAGCAGTAACTTTCAGTATACAATTAAAATTATTTTTAAAACTGAGGCAAAAAATAATAAGTTTACGGTCATTAAACAGCATAAAAATATTGAATTGATTTATCGGGTAACATCTTGGTCTCACCTAGTATTACTTGAAATGAAGAACATATCAACCACAATATGAACTCTGGTGATCCAGTTATTTTTCTATATAAAACGGAGAACTTCAAGTTGTAATACAAATTTTAACCCGAGTTGGTAGTCTTAATACTAATAAGATTCCTTCACTTCGAACTTGTCTACAAAATAATCATTAAATGTCCTTCAAAATGTCAAAATGATCCAAAATGTCAGATCCAAAACGACCGTCAATCATTGAACGGAGCTCATTGTGCAAAAGTGATTCCAAATTAAACGAAAAAATGCATAAATAAAGCAACAATCTAAAAATGCTTTACTATTATACTGTTAAAAGTGCCCTTAAATATTTACTTTTACCATACCAAAACTCTTATATTGTTTTATGTTTTCAGTAAAGCGCTAGCTTTCTGTAATCCTATAAACATAGGGAAATATCACCAGTTGATTTATTTACACAAGTTTTATTTATATATGCTAGATAGGCCGTGAAGTAATAATTTTTGTTCGTTTTAAGTTTCAGCTTCGCTCGTTACTTCCCTCGGAAAAACTTTGTTTTTTAAATTGATCTCTGCTCGTTTTTCATTAAAATTTAGTTTAGAAACAACACTGCCATGACCTTTTTTGTTTTACGGAATAACTTCTGTTCGTTTTAAGTTTTAATGTTGCTCCTTAGTTTCAGTTCAAAACTTATTTTTTTATATAGTTTCTAATCACCTCCAATCTAGGGTAAAATAGTGTCGTTTCTTTTTCTATTTATTTTTTTTTTCATTAAAAAAGTAATAGACCTTTAATTCTTTATTTAAAAAAAATGAAATTTAATAGCACTTAAGAAAGTAGCTCCAGACGAGTAGCTTCGACACAAAAAGTTAACTAAGCGAACATGTTTGCATATCGACATACATGTGGAAAATTTTGCAAGCTCAACAGAAATGGGCCTGTAGGCTTAGGGACCTATTTGACCTGTCCCTAAAGAGAAAAGCCATTCGTGACTTACAAATGAATCGAAATTTCAAAAAAGATCATTTCTTGTGTAGGTACGATAAATGGTATTATAAGCTAAGTTTGTTTTCATTTAAAAAATTTTGGAAAGAATCACCTGAATTATCCTACAGAACTGTTTTCATTTGTTTTTCTTCCTCTTTGGATGCAGAATCTTGCGTATGAACAGATTATTACAGCGGAATCGTCAAGTAAACAATTTGAATAAGTAAGTATAACAATAAGTAATCCTTCTTTTAATATACAACTTTAAGTGGTTCCACAACCACATGCCTACGCTTCTAAGCTTCTAAGTTTTCTCTGTCATTTTCACTTGATTTGGGAAAATTGGCTCCAGCTCCCCCCCCCCCCCCACACACACACACACACTGGATTTTGACAAAATTACGCCATACGTTATAGTATGGACTTAGTGATCTACAAAGAATGTCGTTACAAACCATGAACTGGATGACCTCTATTCGATAATAAAAGTGCTATTTTACAAATGTGGCAAGCTAACGACGGGAGGGGTCTGACTGTCCCCTCGGTTGACGGCCGCCATTTTTCCAAAGATTTCACTAAAAAAAAATAGAAGACTCAAATAAGACAAGATTGTTTTTTCGTATTTTTTTTTTATATATATAAATGACGTTGTCACATACACGAGATAGCTTGACTCGTGCTGGACAGGGCATGAGCAGTAGTAATTACTGGAGTGAAAAATCAGTCTTCACTACGGTCGAAATTTGATTTTATAGTAGCTGTGAACGGAAAATTATTCTCAAATTTCAGGAGGCTTTGGGTCAGCATATTCTTGTATTTTATGTGATTAGGTTTGTTGGGTTTTCAAGAAGAGCAACTGTCCCGATGTTTATGGTACAGAAAATTTATGTAATCCGAATGTGGGAATGTGTTTTTTTTTCACTAGAATATGGGAACAACAGGTTTCTGGAGACCTAGGGGACTGGTGTAGTTTTACAAATAGAACATAAAAATGTCAGCTTTCTAGAGAGTTTACAATAAAGGGCTTAGCTATTGAAGTTATTTATGTATATTTTTCTTTTGCCAATAAATTACGAAAAATAATGTTTTTATTTCTTTATATTTACATTTTAGACGATATGCTTCAAATCTTTGCCCCTCCCCTGGTTACGACCATCGTTCGGGATGCTGTTACTTAAGAATATTTAGTCAATAATAATTATAGTATTTAACACCTCAATATTTAATTTTAACTGCAACGTGTTCCATACATTCCAAAGAAATTGAAATGCTACCTTATATATCATTTCACTCCCCTTATGTCAAGAGCTGGATGCTTACATAAAGCACAGCTTCATTAAGCTGGTAATTACATTGACGTTATCAATCTTAGTGAGTAAATATAAGTAAACCTATATAAACACCGTCAGTAAAATGATGACAGTGGTCAGTTGATTGCTGCATAGCTTCAGGATGTAACCGTCGTAAAAAGAAAGTACTTTGATAAGTATATAACCTAAAAGTGTCAGAATATGAAGGATCTTATTTATAAAATGTACAACATATCTGAGGATAACAGATTAGATTAGTAGCTTTTTTCTTTGCTCTTTGTCCGTAACTGTGTAATCAGAGCTAGAAGGAATTGATAGTGGTAGTTCGAGGATAAAACCCAAGCTGCAGCTCAGATATGAGTCGTCAAAAAATAGCTAACAAAACAAAACTTGTGAAGTCTTCGAGCTGAAAAGCTGTAAATGGCGGAAAACTTTATTATGTAGAAAGTAATAAAAATCTCAAAAGAGAAATGCATAGTACCCAGATAATTCCGTTTATTTATGTTCTTGCAGACGAGGCTGCATCCGGGGGGGGGGGGGATTCACCAGGTTCGCCCCCCCCCCCCAAAGAAAAAAGATTGCCCGCCTCGTAAAATATAACAGAAATGCATATAAACAAATTTTGGTACTTGTGCCTTATTCGGTACACACTGGAGAATTAGAATCTACAGATAATACAATAGCCGATTTTTTCGTTAGTTTCTTTCAGCTTAGCGTGAGAAAAACAAAGACAGTTGACAAAATAGATTGGAAATATATAATTTGGGCTACATATTTGCACAATACGGGGAGGGGGATAAAGTATTTAGATAGTGTGAAGTTAGAAAACAATTCTTACTTCATAATATGCGGAATAATTGTAGCTAACACATTTTGCATGCTAACCCGCTATACTCTACCCCCGCCCCTCTTAATATGCAAATATATAGCCCAAATTTGTTTCTGAAGTAGTATAATTTCTTCATATTTTGGTATATTTCATTAGGATTTACCAAACTTCATTTCTCAAATGTAAACCGAATAATGCACAAGTATCCGAATTTTTTATGTGTCTTTTAATTCCCCCCCCCCCAAAAAAAAATGTCCTGGGTACGCCCTTGCTTGTAGGGGCTACTCAATTCCCCTCTTTCTATATGAAAATTTAGTTACTAAGAAGGATTCAGGAAGTTAAACCTAAGATGAAGAGAAAGTACCACTAATAAAACAGATTTATCAACCCTTAACATGCGCTTACAACTTCATTACCATTTTGCAATTTCTGAAAATTAAACGGATTACTTAAAATACTATCAATTATGATTTTCTGTTAAATGTCACTTAGCTATTTGATCTTATACAAAAATAAAAAGAAACAAGTGACAAAAATATCTGTTTTGATTTATTGTTTTCTCTCGAAAATTTTATTAGCGTGTTGTTTTACAAGACATTTAAATAAAAAATAGACATTCAAAACAGATCTCACATTCTGTAGCACAAATAATATTCCAGCGTTGGGATAATTTGAGGGGAAGGTAGTCCCCTTTTTGTGATTATAATATCTGTTACTTTTAGATTTGAAATCGTATTCATTGTTATTTTTGGTCTTTTTTAGTTTCACTTATTTAGGTAATTTCATTAGAAGACACTAGTGGTACTAAGGCCGTATCTAGCGGGATTATAGGAGTTGACCCCCCCCCCCCCGGTAATTTTGTCGATTAGTAAAAATGTAACAAAAATACACAGAACAAATTTTTGATGCGCCTTTTAAAGCTTTTTATTGTACCCCCCTCCCCCCCCCCCCACGAAAATCCTGGATGTGCCCTTGAGTAGTACGATACTCAAGCCATAATTTTTGTTCTGGCAAGGATGTACTGTCAGCATTTGAAATACTGAATAATGACAAATATTGATGAAAAAGACAAAATAAAGAATCAAAGCGTTGAGCATCCTTTCAAATGAATTACGCTTTTTATAACTTATAACAAATAAAGATATTCGTGAAAAAACTGATTTGTACAGACTTGGAGGGGGAGAGTTGGGGGTAAATTTCCTCAAAATCTGTTGACAAGTCACTTCTTGGAAAACAAACTCTCTGAACCCTCAAAGTTAGGATGTGTGTGCCTATTATAATAGGCTTTATTATAGCTCCGAAGCCGTTGCTTGGAGTAAAAATCTCTTGTGGGAAAATAGTTGAAAAAGTTTATTTCTTGATTGATCATGACAGTTAGTCTTAATTTGAAGGAAATGATTAGAGAATAAACTTAAAAAATACGAGAGTCGGAACCTTAAAGATGTTATAAAATCAGGTTCAACAAATTTTCCAACCCTGTTTGGATATTAAATAAATTAATTTTCACAAATTAAATCAGGAAATTGGCTGTGCAAGTGACCGTTAAGCCAGGAAGCGGCTGAGTTGGAAATTTGATTCTTTGCGTTTAATCGGAATATCATGACTGAAAATTATATCCATGGCTAATAAAACTTAAAGATTAATTGTATAAATAGCGTAAACAAAATTCTAGGATAATTAAATATTTATAAGCTGTAGGTATAGCTGCTAAAAGCATGGATTAGTTGGAAAAACTGAGAAAGTTTTAGGAAAGCGGGGTTTAAATGTTTGAAAATGTTATGCCGAAGGTCTATCTACCTAATCTATTGCGTTATTTACCTTTTCAAATTGGATATTTAAGAACAAGATTGGTATTAATGGAAGCGCTTGAATTATCGGATTCGCTTGATCTATCGGCTGTCGTTGCCATGACCTTTTGAGTCAACCTTCAAGAAAGTAAGAAAGACGTCAGAATGTAGGGTCTGATCAAAAGAAGAACAGACTTACCGGATAATCAAGGCTAATTCGGAAAAAGTTTCGTAAACCTTAGTACAGCTGGCGTAACGTCCACGAGGCAGTTGCCATGCACCGCCAGTCCAAAGATAATTAAACACCAATCGCACCGGCGGATCCAGGGGGCCTGCCCCCCCCCCACGATTTTTCTGGTGCCCTCTTCCCGTGTTTTTTTTCTTTTTTATTCTTTTATTTAGAATAAATTGGTCAATTTGGTCAATTATTGTCACCTTTGTCACACTGCCCCCCCAAGATTTTGCTCATTGGCACCCTTGTCACATTGCCTCACACCCAAGATTTTGCTCTAGATCCGCCTCTGACCAATCGCAACAGACTATTTTGAGCATAGCATAAATATTATACGTAGCGTATAATATTTATGCTGTGGTTTTGAACAATTGATTGATTTTACCAGATTCAGGTGCGTGTGTAGAATCTTGTTTGGGAGGACGGAGGTGAGGAAAATACAAATAACTAACGGGTGACATACAAAAACATACTAAATTATATGGGCTATAGTAAAAATCTTGCGATTTTGAAAAGGGAAACAGGCTCAACCGAATTTAAATGAGTTTTATTTAATTGGCACGTTTGAAGGCTAAAATTTTTATAGCCTTTTGAATTTATTTTCGATTTTTTTTTTTGTCGTTGTCAAAATCATATAGATGTATAAAAGAACATAAAAATTAATCTTTAGGCTAGCTAAGGGTGGTTGTCCCTGTCTCTTGATCTGCAACTGCTAACATATAACTTACAACCATAAAAGTTTATCAAACTCCGATTTAAGTTATTCGCAACTAAAAAATCCCAAGATAGCTAGAATACTTTTAGTTATATGCGAAATATTCCTCTAAACATTACATTAAGGGCTCTAGCATAAGCTGATAGGTCAACCAGGAAATGAGAATCAGTACGATTCACGCGTGCGTACAGTATGTTCGGTCTGTTATTTAAGTATCACACAAGCCCGTTTTCATGTAAAACAGTTCATTTTTTTTACCTCTAGCCTTTCTTATGCAGCTAATAGCAATGCAAAATGTGTAAAAAGTCGAACTAACATGAATTGATATATCTATGGTGAATTGCTGACTGGGAACATTCTTCAGGATAAGATTGAGTCCCCCCCCCCCTTCATTTGAAAAACTTCCCCCAGAAAACTCCTGGAAAAGAACGAAAAAAGCGTATAATCGTGCGTGGGGTGATGGATCATTTCTATCCGGGGGGGGGGGGGGAATGCCTCAAAGAGTGCAAACTAGTGCCAAAACATCCTACACTTCACTGGGCTTCAGATAAATATAGAAGTAGTTCTAGGGAAGGGGGAGGTAGAAATTGATACCTGATCCCTCTTAATTTTCGGAAGTATTTATGTTCTAAGCTTTATTATGAAAGTACAGAGTAGCGTCAAACCCGAAAATGAGCAGAACTTATTCCGTTTTGGAGGAGAACTGTCCCTCCTCAACCCCTCTCGTGGTCGTAGAAACTTTTGAGAATGGTCAGTCTCGGAAATCGAGAGTCCTAGTGAATTTTTTAATGTCAAAATTGATCGGAGAGAAGCCATTCCCTATCCTAGAACCTCTTTTGATAAATGATCCTTTTGGAGGCACCCTTTTTGTTCAGAATAGTTAAAAATATCTATATTATGCATCCAAGGATGACAAAACCCCCATAGCCCTGTAAAACTTTTACTACTCAGTTCTGGTGATGTCTGGGTTTACATTGATAGTCATCTAATATTGGTATGCGTGTACTGTTAAGCGTGTAGCTGAATTGTTTAGAGCAAAGAGTTCACGTGGGAGGAGATAGAAGAAGAGTCTCTTTACTATAAACTATTTGTTTATTCTACAAAGTCTATATAAATGGTTTGAAAACAAACACAAGAGAAGAACTTTACAGAAGTGCTGCACGAGAGGAACTACTTTAAACACTTCAGAAATCCGTATATGACTAAAACGCGCTTAGAAAAAAAAACTACCTCGTGAAAAACAATTGCCATCTAACACTGATTCAGGAATAGTAACTATTATTTCGGTTCGTCTTAAAAGTAAAAGTTTATTGCAAAAAGAAATTTATGGTGATTTTGAAAAAAAGTCTGAAAGCCATGGGCGTAAGGGGGGCCGCTGCCCCCCCCTAGACCTTGAATTTACATTAGACATGACTGAAAAAGCAGATGGTTGGAAAAGCAGTTGATAAACAGAAGATGTTGGAAAACAGAAATGTCCAAACATCGGCAATATGCTGACAATCATCAATATGTTGAAGCATATTGATGATTTAGTATAATTTTTGGTGATTACTTATTAATGAGGATTTCATAAGTATGATAGAACTTGCTGGCAATGTAAGGTTTTGTGAACTGCCAATATAACTTCGGCCCACCCCCCCCCAACCCCCCCCCCCCCCCCCCCCCCTCCTTCATCACAGAAGTGGCTGTCCCCTCCCCTAGGCAAGAAGCTACGTACGCCCATGCCGACTTAACTTCATCTCCCCCTCCATCACACAATTGACTGCCCCCCCCTCTAGACAATATGCTGCCTACGCCCATGCTGAAAGTCCTCAAAAATGGCGTCAGATCAAAATGAAAAGTGTACCATTGGAATCAACACTGTGGAAAACCTCGTACAGGGAAATTACAGTCCCCCCTCCTTGAACAACAAAGAAAATCGCTGTTTTGCAACGACAGCACTGATCTGTCTCCCCTTTTTTATTCTTTTTTTTCTAGCAGGGTTAGAGGGTGGCCAGAGCATCATAGAGAGATTTGTAATAGGTCATTCAAACGGGAATTAAATTTGTAAGTTCCCTTTTAAAGTGACCAAAAAGATAGGAGGGCAACTAGCCCCCCTCCCTACAGGCCCCCTCCCCGCAAGATTATCCAAAGGGGACTCCAATGCAGAAAGAAAATAAGCAAAAATGACTTCCCTCAAAATGCAGCCTAAAAAGAGCTGGGAAAGTGTCATAGACTTCATTCCCCCTACTTCAAATGGAGGAGGTTATTTTAGAAACTTGGGAGAGGAGTATTTCAGTTGAAAATTGAAAGTTCTTGTGTCCTTTTTAAAGGCCAAAAGCTACTCGAGGACACTTTTCCTACCCCTTGGTTCCTTTTCTGATACCCAGCCTTCCTCTGACCTCTATGATGTCGAACCAAATTTTAAAATATATACTTGTTCAAAAACTTCGAAATGTCTCATAAATTTGCCTTGGAGGTTGATATCGCTCCAACAGACCCAACGTTTAAGTTTTATTTCGCCCCGGTACGATAAGTCAGCTTCCAGAAACACGAATAATGGATTAAAATAAATTAAAAATGTAAAAATAAATACTGCAAGACATTCTACGCTACATATTCTACCTATATTTTGGAATATTAGTAGGATATTCCAAATTTCCTTATTTCTAAATTATTTTTATTTGTCATACTTTCTATTTGGATTCTCAATTTTGCATTTGGATTGGGGATTAGCCAGGGGAATTTTTACACGGGAAGATTTTCCACAGAAGGGAGTCTCTGCGGGGGGATTTTCCGGGAGGTAATTTTCCTCGGGGTGAATTTTCTGGGGTTGAATAAGCCTAGCAAGACGTCCATTTATTTATAACGGATATTCTTTAGAGTTGTGGACACTTCTAGAGATAGATTGTATTTGTTGCCTCGGCCCGGTAGCCTTTTTGTAATAAACATCATTTCATGTTAATTGGATTTTGTGAATCATTGAAAGCAAATTATGATAATTTTGCTTTCTATTCAGTCTCATATTCCAATTTTTAGTCTCGTTGTACGTCTTTGTTAAGAGTAGTTTGTCAGCTGGTAATTATTCTTTTTTCTCTCTTTTTTTTTAATTCAGCTAATATCTGACGCCAATACAGATGCAGATACAGATGCAGATGCAGCCAGTAAAATCTTAACAATATTAAACCAGTATGGCCCCAAGGTGGCGTCACAATCAAAGTTGTCAAAAACTCTGTCTTTACAAAAAGCCTAATTCGGGAATTTCTTTGGTTTGAATACTTTACACGGTTCGTTACTATCTTGTAGTTGCTATTCGTAAAAACAAGTTTATTTTGATGTCAAAACCTAAAACGAACATAGACTATGTTATATTTGATAGGGTTGTCATCCCTCTCCCCCTCCGTCCGAGTTTTACTGCCCTATGTTTTCCTAAAAGTATCTTACGAGCAAAACAAGGAATTAATGTTCATCCCTCAATTTTTGCATTTTGAGCGCAAGTTTTTCAGGATACCGAAAATAAATTAAGAATAGGCTATGTAAAGATAGTATCAAATTCTCGAAAGTATAATTGGTGGATTTCAGCTAAATTACATCCATCTTTTTGTGACATCTTTTCTATTTAATTCGGGAATCCGACCTCTTCGAGTGGCTAATGATTTTCTGCTGGCTCGCGTGCTGATTTTCGTTATTGTAAGTTTTGTTCTATTTACCTCGATGTTATCATAGCAAGAAAATTATTGTCATTTATGGAGCTGCTGATATTATCATATCGTTTGAGAAGCTATCGGATAAGCTGTCCCGAGGTATTATTTATTTTACTTTAGGGCCTTATCACAATCTAATAAAGCTAAATACATTGTTGGGATTTTTGTTGTTTTGATTTTCTTTTTGCTTTAACGTAATTTTTTAACCGCATATTTAGCGGCTTTCGTTGATTTTGACTAGCTTTTTTCATTTTTTTTCTTTTCCTTCTTTGCTATTAGGTAATATTTTACACTTTTGCATTGTTGATTAAAACACAAAATTTATTATTGTAATTTATTTTAAGGACCTTTAACGAAAATTGAAAATCTGGAACACACAAAACCCCCCTCACAGCTGTTGCGTGAACATGACTCATAATGGGGTGTGAACAAGGCCAATTGAGCAAACAGAGTACTGATGACTGGGAGCCAAGCTAAAGGGTATGTACTCTATTTTCAAATTTCTGAAGAAGAATTTGCAATGGGAATGATTGTTTTTAGAATAAGTATTGAAAACTGAATAATATTTTATCTTTTCTTTTTAGTCATCTTGAGTATAAACCTCTCTAGATCACACGTTTCAAAAGTTTCAAACCAACAAAACTCGATGAATTTGGAATATAGGACCATAATTAGATAGCTAAGAAATAAAGATACTATTGCTGTGTTCCTGACTGTTTATATCCTATACTGCAGGGGTAGCTAATCAACACCTTTATGGCAGCATTGAATTAGGCTCTATGAATGGAATGGTGTTTATTTGTTAGCTATCTAATTATGGTCCTTAATTCCAATCCCAAAATCATGGCAATTGGTTGTTGATCACATTTTGATTGACTTAGTGTTATAAAAAAAAAAAAAAAAAACACCTTAAACAACACACTTTTTAGCAATTTCAGATGTAGAACTTGATAAAATAAGGCATATTCTAGTAAAGGTGCAGTTTAGTTCCCCCTGCAGTGTAGGGTGTAGAGCCCCTGCACATACGACTGGGGATGCAGTAAGAAGTGAGTTGTTTATATTCTGCATCTACTGGAGAGCATCTCTGCAATGTGATAGTCCAATTGACAGAATAATAAACAGTTAGAAATAAGCTGTTTTTATCAGGGGAAACTAGGATGCACCTTTACCCAAATTCTTATACAAAACAAGCACACACAGTAACAGAACTAACCTGTACATTGTACAGCTTTTCCTTCATGGAAGCATGAACCTGACCACTGATAGTGGCTGAGCTGAGTAGTAATCAAGGTTATACTTTGCTCTCTCAATGTTCCTTCCTGTATTATTTGCGGCCTTTACGTTTCCTGACACCTTTCCATGGCAGATTACCAGACTAGTTATTAGGCAGTTTATAATGTGGTCAAGCAGGTTTTGAGAGTTTGGTCGTAATAATATATTGTAGTCAAACAGGTTTTTTTTTCTCTTTTTGTTGTCAATTGCACAATGAATGTACGTCATGAGATCACGTGTACATTCTTAAAAAACTGATATGATATAAAGTAGTCAAACATGTTTTGGGGGCATGCATGAAATTATATAACTCAACCGAACTGGTTATTCAA
Organism: Artemia sp. Qi Xiang Cuo; assembly: GCF_049724085.1. Classification (NCBI taxonomy): domain Eukaryota; kingdom Metazoa; phylum Arthropoda; class Branchiopoda; order Anostraca; family Artemiidae; genus Artemia; species Artemia sp. Qi Xiang Cuo. The sequence goes on from NC_142797.1 coordinate 35,168,420, forward strand.
GTTAACACCCGTTTTTTTTATGAACCAATCAGAGAGCGGAGGTTACTCCATATACGTAACTTGATTGGTGATTAGGATTTGAATAAAAGGAATAGTTTTCTTTACAATTGATATTACGAAGGGAATTGGATTCAAAGAGAATAGTTTATTTGCGAGGATATTAGTGGAGAAAAAAAAATGAGTGGTGCATTTACACTATTGGAGATTAATAATGGAGCCGACAACAGCAGCAATGATATACGAGTACCCAATGTGGCTGTGGAAATAACCTCTGGTTGCAGACTATGTCTTGAATGGGACACTATGTATGCCAGATACGTGATATCATTAAGCAAATTTAAGCAGGAGGAGCAACTGTGTTTTGCTGGAAAAGTGAATATTCTCCATATAAATAAACTTCGGTCAGCATTAGATGTCCTATCGAAATATATTGATGAGAACAAAATGCATCAGTGATTATTATTGTAATTATGTTCAATAAAACTGTTTCTAAGTCAATGGTATTTTTTTTCTATAGTACACAATAACATATTTTTTTTTAGATTAGAAAAAATTCGGTTTAGTATGTTGCTTGCTTTGATAGAGTTAGGACTCTAAAAAAATGGACGTAGTCGAGAAAGAGCGAATCATTGGGACTTCGTCGATTATTTAAAAACGTATGATTCTATATGAAGAGTTTCAGAATTTATCAGTTCAATGTACAATGTTTTCTATAGGTATTCTTGTTGATATTATAAAAACTGATTTTCCGTCATCAGAATATTGTATGAAGATTCTACGTCGTGGTCCAAATGCATTAACACACTTTATTGATATATTGATCACAACACGGCAAAATGATATTGTGGATATGCTTTTAAACATTAGTTTAGAAATTTAGGACTTTTTTTTTCATGAGAAAGATGTTGCTCAAGGATGATTTACTCCTCTCTCTCTCTATCTCAGACAATTTTTGTTGTTGCTAGCTCAGTTTCATTGTGGCAGTGAGAGTGACAACACATGACAAAATGTTCCATACATGTCCGTTATGTATGTACACACAGGGCAGCTGGTCATCATGTGAGAATTGCACAATGATTGATGAGTATGATGAAAAGTGTAGATTATGCAACCCGTGTAAATTGTATAGAGGATTTGCTGTACAAATTAAAGTTTGTAATTCCTGTCTTGAAGAGGTGTGTGACTCTCATCCTAGAGGCCACCTTTGCTCCAATTGTTATTATGATAAATGTAATCAGTGGGAAAATGCATATCTTGGTATGATTGGAAAGAATCCTAACCGTGATTTTATTCTATTGCTACGAGATTGGTATCGTCGTGGTTTTAGATTGTTCTGGGAGGAGGAACCGGGTCAACGATTCAACTGTTAGAACAACAAAAGAATATGGTTTCTAAGTCATCGTTGTGAAGACAATGGGTGTTATGATTATAAGCCCACTGATTTTTATTTGGGTGTGACGGAATGTGATTCGACACTTGAGGACACTGTTTGTGACATTGCTTAAAATAAGCAAATTTAAGCATGTGAATTCTATAGAATGAATGAGAATAGTATCATTGACTATACAAAGAGATATGACAAGAGTGAAGTCACACTCTACTGTAGAAAATGTGACCCTGACATTGCACTACATCAGGATCAGTACACTGTGAATTCAGATCTAGAGTAGAAAAGTCGTTTTATCATGTATATAAATTGTTTTTTATTAATAAACAATTTCACCTACATTTTAAGAACATTTTATTATTAGGGTACTAAAATAAATATTAAATACACTTTTAAGTATATTATGCACTAGAAAGTCGTTAAATTTAGGTAAGTCAATGTAGATGTTGAGAAACTGCTTGTAGGTATAGCCACGACATCTGAACATGAAAAAGAGTAGTGCATGACAGCCACATGTCTTAGTCCTTAAATCCTGTACTCTTCGTTGATTTTGAATAATGCTTTTCACCTTCCTTTCAATAAAGTTGGTGATGTATGGAGCGTAGACTTTATACGATAGGCCAAGAGGATCAAAAAATTCAATATTCTTCACAGTCTGAAAGATGCCTAGCCAATGATCGGTCTTCAAAGTCGATGGACTGCTATTAACAATGATTAGGGTATTGTTAACACTTGGAATTTTTTCAAGGAAGTCCGGAGGTATGCAATAGGACTTGTACTGGGACATTTATTGATCCATGCTTAATATATTTATTATTCTTCTTATTTTTATGGGGCTAGTTCTATGAGAAAACTACCGTTGGTTGTGACATTTCAACAGGTATCAAATTGACTTTGAAATATTAGCGTGGCACTCTCGGTTAAAGCCTTTTTGAGTATAAACTCTAAACGTAAATTCCCTGTTCGTACTATACTCATATCCTGTGTCCCAGGCAAGTCCAAAACAATAACTCCATCATTTTTTGAAAACATTGAATTGGTTATTCCATTTTCAAATAGTTGAGAGTCATGATCTAGGGATTGCATGGCCAACTCGTACAGAGTTCTATAGGAATGGTTGTCAAATGATAGAGTGTACAGTGGAATACCATTCACTTTGCACACAAGGCTAGATATACCGAAAAAATTAAAATCATGGAGGGATTCAGTCCAGGATCAAACGGCACTGCCACTCTTCACAAAGGCAAATGCCATTTTTGATTGGATTTCTCTATTGATAAATGATGAATGGCTATAGCTACGAGAGCCGGTGGCACTGTGACGTTGAGTGGTGTTTGTATGGGGGACAAGAAGTTTAATGTTGTTACCATTGGCTCTTAGCTTTTCCACTGCCAATGCAACAGAGCTCATAACCTGTTGTTTTCGGAGGTGGAGAATTGCCGATGTGATAATGACATTTGCATCGGATGCTGCAGGAAGTGTTTTTCTCAAAATAACATTCGATGGGGCCATCTGTAACTTTATGTCAATCTTGACATTGGGGGGTAGCCATTGGGATATATTGAATATCTTATGATTTAATTTTCCAACTAGATGATACTCCTGGGTCACTGCAGTAGACAACTCACCGTCAGTATCAACACCTGGTCGATATTCATAGCCCAATGATTGTCCTCTCAACTCCTTGTATGCCTTTGGCGTCATCATCATAAATTGTATATAGCTTGCATAGTTTGATAAATTATTGCTAGTGCTCACCAAAGTACCATTAATAAATACATTAATTTGTTTGAATAGGTTGTGTAGAATACAGTTTTCATAGGAGAGACCATCGACGGCATTTGGAGTTGTATTATCTGACTTTTTCTTCACCGCAACATTTAAATCAATAAATATTGATGACAAATCAATGAAATAATCTTCATTGGAAAATATTTGAAAGTGTATATTTTCCGAGAGGGGTTGTTGGGGGTGAAATTATTCATAGTAGCCATACTTGACACTGACATCAACATTTTCAGCATTGAATAGATTCAATGAGGAACTAATTGATGGATATGATTCCTTGTGGGGGAGATAAGTCTTCTTAAGAGAAGAAGTCCTTCTTTGATCTAACAATCTTTTTCTTTTTCTTCTTCTGCTTATTGGGCTTCCTTGTTTTATTCCTCAAAGTCCTTGTTGATGTCCTTTGCTTCCTGCCTGGGTCGAGACTGATGAGTGAATGACGCGCACGCATCCTTTTCAATACCTCCCCATTTTGCCGAGATTTTAGTTGCTCACCAACGGCTCTTGCTGAAGATCTATTATTTTCCTTAACAATCTCCTTGAAGTTCTTGCCCGACCCCTAGTCCTGTAGTGTGGAGGCAGGAAAATTTGATGCAGCGGGTACAATATATTTTCTTGGAAGGGATAGTGCAAAAAGAAATAACCTAGCAAACCATTGCTACCAAGACCATAGCCAGACATTGTGGTACGCCCCTTGTAGTAGTCTAAGTCATTGCCTATTTTACGCGGACTCAAACCACCAGGATAGCACTTAAAATCGGGGCAGACAAATGGAATTCTCCTATTGTTCATTTTAGGTGATTGTGCTGTTGCTGACCAAGGGTCGAATATGACATTTAATCACTGCTAATCCTTTTGTTATTGCTAGAGGATCACCCAATTCACTTCTTAGTGTTAACTGACAGAGTTCCAAATACGAAGTTTTTACAGGAACATACTGAAGATGCTTTATATTATAGTGATGAACAAGTTCATGAGTTGTTTTTCGTTCAATAACACGTAGGAGGGGGACATTTGAATTACCGACTCTTGACGTTTCCACAAAGGATGCATGGAGAAATATGTCCAAGGCAAAACCGGGTGGATAATCAGCATAAATGACTTCATTCATCCCGTAACCGGTGCAAGAATTTTCCCCATTAATTATATTCTGTTTAAAGCCAAGAACATCTCTCAGATTATCATTGAGAATAATTGTTTCAGTGTCAACAGGTGAGCTAATGTAAATCCTATCATGTTCCAATGAATAATTAAATGAAATGTACCATTCCTACAATACGAGAGTTTCCTATTGATTGTACGACACAAATCTGTCATATTATCATATTCAATATATTTCAATTTGGCATGTGGATAGTCACTAGGTTTAAGTGCTTCAACCCATTCATAGTCGACATAGCCCAACCCATTCATAGTCCAATCAAATGGTATAAATTTTAGATCATACCCACAATCCTTTCTCAGGATGTCATAGGTATTTTTGAGAATACAGTCCACAAGAGCCATTTCATACGCACCGTCAAATTTGATGGCGGGGGAGAGTTTTGTCCAAAAATCACTTGTCGTATTCAAGTCATTGTAGAGAGGATCGGAAACGTTGGACATGAAAGTTACATAGAAATCATGGAGCAGTGTCAATATATTCAACACCGATCCAAGAATCAAAATCAGAGTTGTATCCTAGCCACCGAACAAGTATCTGTTTCTTACCCCTGTGAGTACGTGTCTTTAATATCTTTTCAATTTGATAGATTTCACTAGCATTTTTAACTTTTTGCAATTCATAGTCATAAAAACCACCGAGAATCTCTTCATCTTTGGTATCACGCAGGCAATAAGTTAAGGGTTTAGTGTCTAGGATTTTTGCCACTTTAAAAAGTTCAGTGGACCACAAGTAATTCCCCTTTTCAAAAACATTAGTTGTTCTATTAATTCGAACAGTATCACCAACATTGAATTTATTTTTCTTCTTGATGAGCGTTTCTCTAGAATACTGTTTAAGAAAGGTGTCAATTGTATTATTATCAAAATGAAAATCTTCCGTTGACATAGAGTTGGGCAACAATCGTTGAGGGTGTTGACTATAAATCAACATGATTTTATCAATATCATGAATAAAAGCCGGTGTATTTTTTAATTTACAATATCTTGAAATTAAAAGTTGAATAGTTCTTATCAATCGTTCGGCCAATGCAGCCTTTATAGGACTCTGACGATGATAGAGCAGTGTACTATTTTTCTCTAGTATTTTTGCAACATGGGGATTAACAAATTCACTACCGCGACCTGTTTGAATTTTTTATATGAATCCTTTTCGAGAATAGTTTCAATAGGCTGAGAAAGTTCAACGCCTCTCTTTGATCACAATGGAATGGCATGTGCATAGTGACTAAAGACACTGATTGGAAGTAGAATGTACTTCTACGGGGTATTGTGACGTCTTTGAAGCTCATATAGAGTCTGGATATCTGCTTGCATTATATGCAATGGGTAAAAGGCTTTAGTTTTTCGATATTGATTGGCACGAAGTCTATAATTTCTATGCAGAGTGTAACTTGATTCATTTTGTAGATAGTCTTGAACACTCTTAGTGTGAACACCAGCGACTTTGGAAAGAGTGGTGAGGGACATTAAACTCCCTACTTCACCAATATTTTATTGTTCATAACTTCAACAATTTTGAACGTAAACGCGTTGTGTAACATCCGTTAACCTTTGGTATACTGGTTGGTGGTGGTGGTAATGGTGACGTCGATTTGATACGTCTTCGCTTTTGTGTAGCTATCAGCGGTGTGCTAGTATTCTCCAAAATTGATTTAAAATCTTCTTTTTCAAGTTCATATTTTAATGGTGTCAATGTTGTTGATGATGATGATGATGCATGTTCATTTAATTTTTTTAGAGTTTGTCTATTGCCAATAAGACTTTTGGGGAAGTTTAATGTATTTAGAAAGTTGTATAGATGAGTGTCAAATGATAATAGTCCTTTACGATTTGTAACCATGTCATAGATTAAATCAAGTAGATTATAGCTCTTGCTCTGAATTATAATCCCTTCCCCATTGCTCTCAACTTGAATATGATCTTGACCACTTTCCAAGAGATAGGTTAGGAGTCGTGCTATTTTTTCACGATATGAGTGGGGCATTAGATTTCCAATTTTCAATACAACTGAATCCATTCCCTCCTTCTTTAATTGTGTTCCAGCAGCAGACTCTTGAGAAGATTATTCTTTTTTGGGATCATTAGCAGCAGCAGCAGTGGGCTTCGATCGATAGGACTTGTGTTTGTCCAGTCGGCGAAGTGCATCTTGAAGTAAAAGCAGTTTTTATCATCCTCAAAATTTTCATTGTCAAGGAATATACTCAGATTGTTCTCAAAGTGTTCCACGGGTGAGAGAGCGAGTTCTATTGGAGTCAATTTATAGGGTTTTGCCATTCTCACTAGAGAAAACTGTTTAAAAGTCCTGCAATAGTTTGCTGTAAAAGTGTGAAAAAGCTACCGCCCGCCTGAAGCAGTCGTTTCCTTTTAAAATTCTTTACTATATTTTTAGAGACCAATATACGTACAATAGAACGATGTTGCCTTGCCTGTTGCTTAACTACTTCTGGCAGTTGAACATTACCGTCGGTCAAATTTAAACAAAGTTCAGATATTAGATTAATGAAATCGTTGTCAATACTGTGTTTAAGCACTGATTTCCTGAGCTGAGATTTTGAAGTGCTTAGAACTGAAAACGAATGTTTATTTTCTCGTAGTTTTTTCAGTGTCATGATAGCGACTAATACGTCCTTTTAGCGTTCTCAGGGAGATATGCTGTTACTTCATTGTCGAAAATATGTGTGACTACACACAGATTCTCGGATGTATTTTGATTAGGATCTAATAGGATATAGCCGTAGGGTTTATTAGTTGCCTGATTGTATGCCGAAAGCAGAAAATTGGGAGCACCTGCATAGATTTGTTTATCGAGGGTTTTTAGCGAGCTAGAATCACGAACAACTCTGTAGATGATATAGTAGGTGCAGTTCAAAGCAAGTGTTCGCATACATTTGCTCTGATGAAAGAGATTGTGTAGAACCAGAGTAACGGAAATCTGTTCATGATGAGAGCGAACAGTGAACAATTGCAACATTTCCTAGGACCATTGTTCAATAGATTCAGCTAGATTGGCAATGATCAGACAAGAGTTTGGTTCAATAATGTTGAAAACATCAAGTCCCTGTATGAATTGTATCTGCACCAGTCCCCTGGTAGTAGCAGCAATTGCTTTTATTTTATCGTATGACTTCCGCCAAATACTGTAACAATAGGCGATTTTTTTCGGCTTTCCACAAACATTTTATCGCAATTTTTAATTATTTTAGTTAAGAGTGTTGTTTTGCCCGACAGTGGGGGCCCACACAGAAACGATCTGAATGGTGTTTTAAATTGATACATGTTCCCTTCAACAGTTCACCTGGACAACTAACTGTAGACCATAATTGTCTAATGACTAAATAATTTCCCTACTACTACTCTGTTCAAGAAGAAGAAGAAGAAGAAGAAGAATAAAGAATCATATTTTCTTTTATTATATGCATAGAAAAAAAAAGTAACAATACATTGAAAAAAAAGCACATTAAACATGGAAAAATACACTTTTTTTTAAATTTATTTATAATAAAAATACAACATTTACATAGGCACACTGAGAATAAACACTTAAATAAATTCACTTTCTTTTGTTTATTCATAGAGAAAAAATACAACATTAGATTAAAGCACTTGAAAAAAAATATCACTTTTTTTTTAATGAAACATTTACAAAAGCACAAAAATCTGCTCTAAGTAAAAAAAAAGATAACTTTGATAGTGGCAGTGCACCCCCCCGCGCTGGAGGCCGGCTCTCCCCCCCCCCCGGGCCACGAGGACCCCCCCCCCCCCCCAAAGGCTGCGAGGCCCCCCCAAAGGTTTTAGGAAATAATTTACAGGACTTTATTTAAACGGAGACTTTCCCTATGGATAACACATTCGGCCCGGTCTGAAGTTAAATAGTGTCCAAGGGGGAGGGTAGTCACACCTTCTTGACAAACATAGACCTTGTCGGAGATGGTACTCATGGCAATTTTTTCTACATTTACAGTAAAGTTCCTGTATTTGAGAGAACGAATCGCCAACAATTTGGCTCGTGGAATGGTATATTCAACAATACAATTCCTATAAATGTCCTTGTCGAAATTCTTATCCACATAGCGTGTGGGTACTCCTTTGCAGCGTTTCTTGATTTCCTCGTCATGTGTCTGTATAAAGTACACCTTTGGACTTACATACATACCACTGGAAATCATGTCGCCTCCCGTTTCAGATTTAAAAAATAAAAGCTGATTTGGTGCCCGACGTTTTACTAGCTCAGGGTAAAGACTACTCCAATTGGTGTAGTCCATCCATGAGCTGATAATTTCACCATGCGCCAAATCATCAATTAGATTTGGGGTTTTTACTTTTAACAGTAGAGAATCCGTGTCCCCGTAGCAGACCTCTACTTGCCCCCTTTCCGGCCACTGTACCCTAGCCACATTTTAGTAGAATTCCAACATGAAGTTGTTAAAGATCTCAAAGATGGCACTGCCTGCAACAATATTTTTACTCAAGACAATGCGTCTTTTTTTCCTATTCAAGAGTACCATTTCCGGGCCAATGAACGTTGAGGAAGTGTAATTTGTATCGGCAATAATTCGAGCACATTGCTTGGGATCGGTCAAGACATCACAACGATTCCTATTACGATCGCTCTCACACATTTTACCGAAAGCCGAATTCAAAATGAGCTTATAAATTTCTTTTTTAGCTTTCGTCTGCGCTTCAGAACGTTTGTTGACAAAAGTGTCAACAAACGTTTTTAGATATGGTTTTGACTAAACTGGAGTGGTCTTTGAACCTTTGTGACGTTTAAACCGTTTTTGCACATCCATTTTAAAGCGATATGATGTACAAGTATGTTTTTTTTGGCAGAAGATCAGCAATAAGTTTTTTTTTTGAAGATGACCAAGGCAATCTGTCCTGCTCAACTAAACGCCTAATGTGGGGGCTCAAAGAGTTATTAGTTACAGGTCTAATAATGCACGGGAAAACAAAATCCATTACTGAATCGTGAAGCTCGACTGGTATCTCTCCATCAATTTCCAAAAACCATCCAACCGGTTCATTCTTCTCAACACTGTCAGTGTTGAGGACATGGGAAGCTTGAGGGTCATTGAGTCATTTATAGTCACCGCAAGGTAGGACAAAATGGAACATGGCCGAGGGGTAGAGAGAATTCATATCAAGGAAAACTGCATCCGATTTTGTCCCCGTCTTCTCTCCTGTTGGATCAGTTTCCAAGATACGATCCCCGTGAAAAACAAATCCACCCCTCATTGACTTTTCAATGAACAGGTGCTGATCAATGTCTGTGATTAGCAAACTTTTTTCCCCACTAATTTTTAGGATGAGGTCCATCACTAGATGAGGAGATGAAAAATAATAGCCCAAATCAAGATTAAATTCCTCATAGATTTTGTCCGTTTTTTTACAGATAATGTCCAACAGAGTTAACGTCACTCGACAAATACAGCTTGCAGTAGTCAAAGCAGTTTTTACACCTTCCTTTTCCCCAAACTTTTTTAACTATACTGTAGTCACCGGGAGTGTAAGTACGATCATGAAGACTGTCATAAAACGACTCAATTGGAGGAATTGTTTCCTCGGTGAATCTTGACATGGAAAAATAAAGGTCATAAGGATGTATGCCCTTTACCGTCAACAAATCATATAAATCATTTGGAAATTGTTGCTTGAGAAGGGGGAAAGCATTGCAACCGTCATCGTTTTTCTGCACTTGAATTAATTCGCTCAATGATTTGGGGAAAAAAAACTATAGGAATCTAAAAAGCAAAATTTTTTCGTGTACTCCACGCCGGCTTCCACATATTTTCACATAAATTCCAAAACAAACAACTTTTCCGATGATTTAGGTATGATTTTGTAGGAAAATCTATCTATTACCCATGCATCATCATCCACCGTTCCATTTCTTTGAAGATGTGCCAATGCTGGTAGCTCATACTTCAGATCGTAGTTAGAGTTATATATAAAAACCGGAAAAAAAAGTTGCTGTTTAATTTTTAAATTACATGAATTGTGACCCCATCCCCAAAAGTCACTTTTTCCCGATGAATTGGGATCAATAAGGTAATAATGGTCCTGCACCGCGTCTTTTGGGGCAAGAACATCCCTACAAACCCAGCAAATTGTCCCCTTTTCTAGTGCCAGTTGCTCTTTATCTGACAATTTCATTGGGTAGTTGGTGTGACGCAATCCTGAAATTGCGCCGTTTGCTGTTTTTATTAAAGATATCAATAACTTTTCCATGCTACCCTCCTCCTCTATAGCAAAGAAAAACTCTTCCAATTGCATTTTATTATTGGAATCGCGACGGGCATGCGCATAGGAACACGCAACTAGTTTGTGTTCCTTGACTATATTTGCCCTTGATGGGTCCGATACCTCAATCAGTCTTGATTCACAATCCAAAGACACTTTATCAACTTGTAGCAGGGACTTTAGGAAATTTTTAAATTGCAAAGTGTCTTTGCCTTCTGCCGGCATTTCATTTTGTTGATTGCCATGAATTTTGCAATGCCCCATGTGATCTGAGAATTTTTGTTCATTTCGAAATTGGGAAAAGCACATGGGACAAAAGAGATATTCCCCTTTTTTTGCGTATTGGGATCGGAGTCGTCTTATTTATGGATTAGGAGAAAAAAGGCCAGGATAGTTTACACCCTACAAAGGCTTACAAATAATCCAAACCCAATATTTTACAATTTTTATTGTTCATGTCTTCACCGAATACTAACTTCCCAGTGCAAGTGGTTTCTTTCCCCCATCTGCGCATTCTGTATCGTAACGGAAACCGCCCACCCCCGACTCCACATTTGCAAGTGCTTCTTCAAGTATGCTTATTTCTTTCAAGGACACCGGATACTTCCCCTCTAAACAATCAAAATTTACTTTAGGGAAATTTTTTCCACCGTTACGTGCAAGTCCGTCAAGATTTTTTACTGTTGAATCTTTGTTTAATGTTTTATGGGCTGCTGCTAAAAATGCATATTTAGAGCATTGCAGCCCCGTGTCAAATTTGAAACCTTGAACCCCTCCTGTAGTCGTCAAATCTTGGTGGCATTTTGTTTTGTTACCCCCCGCCCCTCTTAAAATAAAGTTTTTTTTAAATCTACTGAGATTCAGATCCTTGTGTTCAATGTATAAAATGGTGGACCCACTTCCCCTCTCAATAAAAGCTTCCAAAGTTGATATTCGTTTATTTACCCAGTTAAAAAATTTGTCCTCAAATTCGTTTATACATGTGTAAAAAGTCTGGTTGCCATCTGAAAAACTAAAATAAAAAATATCTCAGGCTGTTCCCTTGTATAAATAAAATTTTTGAGTCACCGAGGATGTAACCCCCCCGGGGCCCCCCCATGTCTGACACTGAATCTCAATTTCTGCTCGAATTATGTCGTGTTAGCTCTAGAATACATTCGCAAGGGCAGTTACAATAATGCTTTCGGCAATTATGGGTTATTCGGGATGGTTGAAATCTACCCTGTATGCTTGCATGTGACTAAGAGCAGATTCCAACAAATAAAATTCACGTAAATCCGAGGACGTAGCTCTATTTTCATGCCCTGTACCTATTTGTACAGGATCCAATTCACTAATAGTAAAGTTGTCGTTAAAAATGTCCCCGGAAGAATTAGACCTTACAATTTGCATAAGACTGTCCATTTCTTCAGCTGTAAATTGAAAATCCAGGGGGATATCAAATAACCTACCTTCACTAACATCATCATCTGGTGAGAGGGGGAAATTACTCATGATACTTTGAAGTCCCGGGCCAGGGAAGGCGGAAGTTTTCACAGCTTCCCCCTGAAACTAGAAAATGAATTGATTAAGTTTTTTTTTATTTGACGAAATTTTTATCAAATTTATAACATACTTTTCTTTTTTTCTTTTTTATCAAAAAATTTTTTTTTCTTAATTGGATTCGAATTTATCAAACAAATGCATAATAAGTTACAAATTTTTGCTTATAGTATTATTTAAAAAACAATTAATAATAAATTAAAAATTTTTTTTATAACACACAGACACACGCGCACATTCATGCACACACACACACACACACACACACACACACACACACACACACACACACACACACACACACACGCTGAAATATTCTTACAGGTTGAAATTGCGTTTCTAACCCCTTAGCCTATATCCCATTAGCCTATAACGTGCTGCAGAAACAGCGTCAGATAGAAATGCGCTGTGGAAACAATTTATGCGATTTTTCCTTTGTTAATATCTTATCGAAGATAAACATCCTGTTATATGAAACCCCACTTTGCAAGGAGCGATTAAAATTCAAATTTTATACCTGTCGAATTAAAAATTCAAGCGTACTGATGGAACATTTGATATGAACCGTATACGTGCAAAAGCCTAGTGCAAAAGATAACTCCAGTTTAAGAATGATTGTTCAATCGTCAACTGTGAAATAGTGAATTGTTTTTATATAGTTAGTTTGTTCAAAGAAATAATGGATTATTGCATTAGAAAACATCTTGCTAAAAAGAGAAGTTACAGGTAAGGTTTTATAGAAATGTATGATAAGCTATTTGCTACTTCAGTGTTATAACCATTCTTTTATATACTGCTAATTTGGTTAATGAAAGAAAATGAAATAGGATTATTATAGAATAGTTTAGAAACAAATTTAAGTTTTACTCATCAAAAGTTATGCGCTTGAGAAAATTTACCTTATTTTTGAAAATACGGAAAGAAAAAAATATATATATATACTTACAAATTCTGACTGGGCTTCTACACATGAGGTCCCTGGCAAAGCATGAAGGGGGTCAACCTCACGATCTTGAGTAGTCTGGACTGTGGCATTATGAGAAGCAGCCCACTCTCTTTTCAATTTCCTTCCAGCTTGTGTAGAGGTGTGCGCAGAGCTAACAGTGGCGTGAGAGGCTCCTGGAATTAAAAGTTGCGTGGTCATTGGCTAGTTCAGAGCATGTATAATTGAACCGACCTATATAATAATAGTTAATCTTGACGTTTGCATCAATGCGGCTTCTTTTCATCTTGCTCTCTTTTTGGAGGAAAGATAATGGTATCAATGCTCTTCCTTAAAAAGATGACAAAATTTAGCTTGAAAAAAACAATCCCCTTTTTCCATTTTGTTGGATAAATGCTTAAGAGGTCAAATTTTGCCCTCCTCTTGTTTAAAGGCAAAAAGTTTATTGCTCATTAAGGCGTGATGTGCATAATGGCTTAAAGGTGCTCCTATTATTAATTTCTATACCTTCCTTCTTCTTACTGCTAAATATTACCGACAATTTTATTTTCTTTATCGATTTATTTTTGTAGAGGCTTGTTTTAAAACCCTTTATTATACTTGAGTTGTTTTTTCTTGTGAGGTCTTTTTAACCCAATGTATATTCAAACCAGGATATTATTTCCATATTGTTAAGGTCAAGAGATAATTGGCCTATTATATCTATAGCCGTTTTATATATAGCCCGTTGCAGCCATTATGAGAGAAGCCAAGGGTAACTTGTAAATTATACACTATTTAATTATACCATAGACGTGAAGTGTATATTCTTCGATTAATTCCACTTTGATATATATACTTGATGCATCTCGGTTAGTTTCAGTTTAAATTTATATGTGCCTCAATGAATTTACTATATTTTGGACTTTCAAAAGACTATTTTACGACTCTATAAACTTTTCGTTAATAACATACTGCTAATTATGATATTATGAATAACATATGATGAAGCAGGCTTTGGCCAAATCAAGCACTGTTCTTGGCTTAATGGTGTATAAAATTATCAGTAATCACAGCTTGCTATTATATTTTAACATTGGCAAAACATCAGTAATATTTTCCATTTGTGTTTCTTTGTTTGTTCTGGTTTCGAAGAGTTAAATATTTTGTATCTTAACCCGGTAAGAAGTAACCATCTTTCGGCTGCTACTCCGCTCGTCATAAAGAGCTTGCCTCTTCGCGACTAGCCAATCAGGATAATCTTCCTTCTGGCTGTAATGCTTCCAAATGCTTGTATACCCGCTTCTCAATTTTCCTCTCTTTGATGCAAATTATTCTTTTGTAGTGAAATTAAGTTAAAGTTCAAAAAACAGACATTTTCGTTCGCACAAGTTTCATTATCATTCTTGATTGTTTAAAAATTGTTACCAAAGCTACAGTTTAGTTCTCCAGTCACGAGACAAGAAGGGGTATTTTTGCTAGAACTCTTGTTTTGGAAATTTTCATACAGGGGTGTTTTCCTCTTCTTACCCATGGCGTAGTTATTTATTTATTCTCGCGGCTGGTCAACTCTGTCAATATGGGGCTTGCAATTCGTTTAAGTTGGTTCACCTATTATTGGTTCCTGATATGCGCTTTGGATTAAGAAATTTATTTGTGTGCTTTTCATTTGATTTTAGTATATTAAAATTGATAATTTCTGCATTATTTCTTATATTACTCTAGCTTTCGCCTCACTTTACGGGTTTATTTTTAAAATTTAAAATTTATCGTGCGTATGTTTTTTTTTTCAAGGTGGATTTCACGGACCAAAACATGTTAATTAGATAACACAAATTTCAAAGTATTTTAAGCCGTGGGTTTTATTTGGTTTTTATATGCGTTAATTCTTTTGTGAATAAGAATGTGTGGCACTTCTGACTGCATGTCTTTATAACTGTATTAATTATTCAATGGTATTTCCTTTTGTTATTTGGCGTGAATTCTTACTGCACTGTCTTAAAGTCTTGGGAGCTTTTGCCCTCTTATTGATTTGGTTTAGGTTTACGATGACTGGAAGGTAGTGCCTCTTAAGGTTGTTTTTATATTACTTTATGCCTCTAATATGTTACAAAATGGAGGTCTCGGTCAAGTTCACCTGTTGTGTGCATGTTTAATTTATATTTTACCCCTTAGGTATACATTTTTACTATACTAACACTTGTTTCTGGGTCTTTGTCAGAGGTTAAGTTCCCCTGAAATTTGAATATACTATTAAAACGTTTTTTTTTTATTATTTTTTTTTTGGAAATAAATAATTAAAGTTTAATCATATTTAAAATTTACGAATACATTGTTTTCAAAGTTAATAATATGTAGTGTACTATAATAAATGTGCTAAAATATAATGAAAATTGGAATGTAGTGTATGAACATTTTATAGGGTTTTTGCTTGAGTACATTATACGTTGCCAAGTTTAAAAAAAAAACTACTAATCAAGTTACTGTATATTGAGTAACCACCGCTCTCTGTCTGATTGACCCAAAAAAAATGGGTGTTACCTTGAATAACCAGTTCGGTTGAGTTATATAATTTCGTGCATGCCCCCAAAACATGTTTGACTACTTTATATCATATCAGTTTTTTAAGAATGTACACGTGATCTCATGACGTACATTCATTGTGCAATTGACAACAAAAACAGAAAAAAACCTGTTTGACTACATTACATTATTACGACCAAACTCTCAAAACATGCTTGACCACATTATAAACTGCCTAATAACTAGTCTGGTAATCTGCCATGGAAAGGTGTCAGGAAACGTAAAGGCCGCAAATAATACAGGAAGGAACATTGAGAGAGCAAAGTATAACCTTGATTACTACTGAGCTGGGCTCATAAAAGAATGATTGGAGATGGCTAGATTTGAGGGCTATCTCTGCTCTTTCAAGCAGCTTGAGCTCTCCCTCGAAAAACTTCGAAATTTAATAAAAGCTTAGAATTTCCATTTAGTTGCGATTATCAAAATGGCTTGTTTGTCTCCAGATGATGATAGTGATGTTGTAGTGACATATGACTTGACAGACGTATACAATGTAACTGTTGTTGTCTAAGTGTTGTTGTGATGTTCATTTTGTGTGGACTACATATATACTACATATATTTAGGGACGAATGGGCCATCCAAGGGAAGTATGACTTTCGAAACTGGGAGGCTGTTTAAATAGCGTATCAATAGCGCCAAAGCGATTTGTCATTTCAGAATTTTCACTTGGTAGTGTTTTGGACCTTTACTGCTACGTGATACCTTTTTTTTTAACTTCAAAAGGGCACTTACACT
This sequence comes from Artemia sp. Qi Xiang Cuo, assembly GCF_049724085.1. NCBI lineage: Eukaryota > Metazoa > Arthropoda > Branchiopoda > Anostraca > Artemiidae > Artemia > Artemia sp. Qi Xiang Cuo. The sequence goes on from NC_142797.1 coordinate 35,184,780, forward strand.
TCGATATGCAATCACGCCTGGTGAAAAAAAGAAAAAAAAAACATACTTGTGATCATCTTCTTGGGAAGAATACAAAATTTTGTATTTATAAATAGGTGTTTCAGGGTTATCGGGCATGCTAAATAGAATTTTGTTAAAAAATTGTTGTTTTATCAAATAAAAACACAAGGTTATGCTCAAATTAAAGGTTTTAACGGGCTTCAGCTCACCCCATCGCTGAAAGGTTAAATTCTACTCGCAAAAAAAACTACGAAAAAGCAAATAAACGTGATGCATTTTATAAAGTTTTTTTGTGACCCTCCTCGAACAAAACATCCAAGATAAAGCATCCAGAGTGAACAGTTTTACCAGCCTTCAGCCCCCCTCCCATCGCCTAAAGGTTCAATTCTACTCGTAAAAAGCTACAAAAATCCCTGTAAAAAAAAATTCGATGTAATTTGCAAAGTATTTTTGTAAACTCCCCCCTCCAAACAAATCATATGTATCCCCCCCCCCCCCAAAAAAAAATCCTAGATATTGCCCTATAAAATTTAAACTGTTCAACATGCGTACTCTTTTCAATGAAATTCAGTTTAGAATTTGTAAAGCGAAAGAAAAGTGAAAGGAAGCACCAATTTTTTTTAAACATTGATTAGTCCTGGGACGTCATGTTTAAAAAAAAAAGTTTTATGTATAATTCTTCTATTCGGTCTATTTAATCAAACAGTTCATGGTAAAGAACAGTAATTAAGAAGCGACCCGGCTCAATAATAACCGAAACTCTAAAAAACGAAATTTTGATACCAATAGATACATCAAAAGAATCAAATTTTTATGCTGATTTCAAATATACAAGTTACATCAAATTTAGTCGTACTCATCTAAAGCTACACACCTGAGGAAATTTGCCTTATTTTCGAAAGAAGGGGAAAACACCACCCTAAAAGTCATAGAACTTTAATGAAAATCACACCATCAGATTCAGCGTATCAGAGAACCCTATTATAGAAGTTCCTAGCTCCTATCTGCAAAAATGTAAAATTTTGTATTTTTGCCAGAAGAAAGATCACGGATGCGTTTTTCCCCAGGGGTGATCGTATCGACCCAGTGGTCCTAAAATATCGTGGGAGGGCTAATTAGAACAGAGATTGAAAGTTCTAGTGCCCTTTTTAAGTGACCCAAAAAATGGAGGGCAACTAGGCCCCCTCCCAAGCTAATTTTTTTTTACCAAAGTCATCCGATCAAAATTTTGAGATAGCTATTTTGTTCAGCATGGTCGAAAAATACAATAACTATGTCTTTGAGGATGACTTAATCCCACACAGTCCCCGGGGGAAGGTCTGCAAGTTATGAACTTTGCCCAATTTTTACATATAGTATTGGTTATTGGGAAGTATACATGAATTTTCAGGCTTTTTTCTGGTAGTTGGGGGGAGGGGGGTCAGGGTTCCGTGGGAGGATCTTTCCATGGAGGAGGTTTTCATGGGGTAAGGACATTGCTATGAAGGGGGCGCCGGATTTCCTGCCATTATTTAAAAAACGATCAGAAAATAAATAAAAAAAACCATTTTTTCAACTAAAAGTAAGGAGCAATATCAAAACTTGAAACCAACAGAAATTATTATGTATATGATTGGGTTCACCCCTTAGTCATTACCTCGCTCTTTACGCTAAAGTTTTTTTTGTACTTTCATCAGAGCTATTTATTCTAATTAACGGCCTTTGTGATTAAGGTGTCATTCTTAAAGAATCAGAACAAAATTTGAACTTTAGCGTAAAGAGCGAGCTATTGACTAGGGGGCGAACCCCCTAATATATGTAATAAAAATATACGAATATGGAAATTCGTTACGTAAGTCAATTCGTAAGTTATGTCAGATCAAAATTTTGAGAAAGCCATTCGGCCAAAAAAATTTAAATTAATATACAATTTTTTTTAATTATTCATGTACGGTGAGCCACTGCATTAATTCAAAAACGTTCAGAAATTAAATATATAAAAAAGTTTTTTTTAACTGAAAGCAAAGAGTGACATTAAAACTTAAAACTAGTAGAAATTATTCTGTATATGAAAGGGGGATGTCCCCTCCTCTACGCCTCACTCTTTACGCTAAAGTTTGACTTTGTCTAACAACTTTATTTTTTAATTTAAATATATAGAGCAATGGTGCCTAAATTAAATTTTGAAAATGAACAGTTTTATTTTTATTGAAAGGATACATTTTATTCTGTGAAGTGAAGTTTTACAATGACAAATATGTTCGGCTCTTTATGCATTTTAAAGGAATATGGTTAAAAGGAAGAAAATATAAACAAAACTTTAGTGTATATCGGCCTAAGGGAAATAGATTGATATTATTAAATATAATCACATTAATTTCGAGAGCTTTCGTTAATCTATTTATTTTTCAATGTTCTCGTCTGCCTATGCAGAATCTGCGAAAGAGATCCTAGGTGTCCGAAAGAGACCTAAAGAGAGATGAATTTCCGGTGAAACATGGAAGACCATAGCTGAACGCACCACCTTAAAGAGACAGATGAATAGCACACAAGGTGATCACCAAGCTTGCCTCTCAGTGCTGTACCTTCAGAAGCACAAGGAAGTCAAGAAGCAGACACGAATTGACAAACTAGCGGGGTTGTTAAGCATAAGAATCGTGCACTTCTGGCAAAAAGCTCGAAAATTGGTGGGAATATCTAGATTGAAGCATGAGGAATCTAATAGTGACGGGAGCACGTCAAGTGGGCACTCTAAAGCAGCTTTACGAGCGCCCGAAGCGCTAAAAATGCGCAATTTTACCAGCATCTCTACAGAAGCATCAAAACCTGTGAATATACATTTTAAGATATGGCGATTCCAATGGCGGCTATATAGAAAGTAAAGGATCATTCTGAAGCACACAATAGTGCGCTAAAAAAGCGTGCAAAGCGCAAAATAGTAGTAAAGCGCGTAGGAACGCCTATCCCTTGTAATACCAAAACAGGCAAAATCATAGTTTAGAGTACTAGAAGTCCGAAGATTACAAGCCACAGCTCAAGTCTGCGCGTCAAAGCGCAAATTTGAGCGCCTAAAAGCGCGCAAAAATTGCAAAGTTGGTGGAAAGTGTGAAGAAACTGCGGAAAAAAGTGGTAATGCAGCACAAAGTATGGGGAACCCAATAATCACAGGTAGAAAGTCAAGCGATCGCTTTGCAATCGCTGAAAAGTGCGCTAAGAGCACAAAACTAATCTGTCTGTTACAGAAAGATCAGATTTGGTAGAAACACGGTTTGAAATACCGAGAGTCGAGGTCGAGTGGTGTTGAAAAAAGTGAATTTGTAAGCCAGAATTCGGGAAAACTAAGGTATTGGCGACAAAGAAACCCATCAGTTACATACTCCATGATACTGGTAAGTCAAAGGAGGAATTATTGGTGCCTCTGACAATAACAGAGTTGAATGATATAATGGGGGTTTCCATATTTCATCTGCAACAAGTGAAGATGAAATCAGTTATAAATGTATAATTGAGTCTGGGGATGTTTTTAAAACCACACTACTTCATATTCATAACCAATCTTGGCAGAGTTCAAGATTTCAGAAGTTATGGCAGCAGGCTATTATTGTACCAGTGCCTAAGCCAGGAAAACCTCCCAAAAGAGTGGAAACTTATAGACCTATTTCAATTTTACCGGTCCTTGGTAAACTCGTAGAGAAAATAATTCATAAGAGAATGGAATGGTCTGTCAAATTTAACCAGTTACTGTCAAGGCCCCAATCGGGTTTTCGTTAGGGTAGATCCGCTATGGACAATATAGTCCTCCTAGAAGCTGCTATGAGACAATCCACAGGGCAAGGAAAGAATTTAATTGCCGCGTTGGTGGATTTTGAGTAGAATGCTAATATTGAATTCTAGGAGTTTACGTTCCTTCCTATGCTATTCTAGGAGTTTACGTTCCATGGCACCTTTCCAAGGCAGATTACCAGACTGGTTATTTGTAAGGTATAATGTGGTCAAACATGTTTTGAGAGTATGGTCATAATTATATAACTTAAGTCGACAGGTTTTTTCTGTTATTAATAAGAATTTCATAAGAATGTACGTCGTGAGTTCACGTGCACAATTTTTTTCGTAAAAAACTGGTATGGTATAAAGTAGTCAAACAAGTTTTGGGAGCATGCACGAAGATTTTTTGGACAATTGCCTTAACTTGAGAGTAGTTTGTTAGAAATGCGTCATTGATAATTAAAAAAATCGGATGCTAAACTCAGACAAACAAAAGGATTGTAACACCTGATTGGCTCGTATATTTTGCATGATATCTCTAAAGTCAATTAAGATGAAGAAATGTCAGAGTGTAGGTTTTACATCACCAGGTACGTGCGAGGGAAATTTTTTGTTGGTGAGGGGCTTAAAAAGGCAAAAACAGGTGAACTAAATGAGTTGATAAGACGGTTCGTGAAAATCCCAAGTTTTTTTCTGATTTTTTGGACAATTGCCTGAACTTGAGAGTAGTTTGTTAGAAATTCGTCGTTGATAATTAAAAAATCGGAGGCTAAACTCAGACAAACAAAAGGATTGTAACACCTGATTGGCTCGTATATTTTGCATGCTATTTCTGAAGTCTATTAAGATGAAGAAATGTCGGAGTGTAGGTTTGACATCACTATGCACGCGCAAGAGAAATATTTTGTTTGTGGGGGGGCTTAAATAGTAATATATTAGTGGACTACAAGATATTATAAGACGGTTACTGAAAATCCCACGGTTTAGCCTGATTCTTTGGACAATTGCCTTAACTTGAGAGTAGTTTGTTAGAAATGCGTCGTCGATAATTAAAAAATCGGATGCTAAACTAAGACATACAAAAGGATTGTAACACCTGATTGGCTCGTATATTTTGCATGATATTTCTAAAGTCAATTAAGACGAAGAAATGTCGGAGTGTAGGTTTGACGTCACCAAGCACGTGCGAGGGAAATTTTGTGTTGGGGGGGGGCTTAAAAGGCAACAATGAGTTAACTACATGGGTTTGAATAAAAGTTCGCTATAATATCAAAGTTTCTTCTGATTGTTTGTACTATTACCATAACTTGTGAGTAGTGTGCTATAAGTGCGTCGTGGGTTCTAGAAAAAACGGATTTTAAAACCGATCAAACAAAAGGAATGTAACTTCAGATTGGGTCGTATATTTTGCATGATATTTCTAAAGTCAATTAAGATGAAGCAAGGTCGGAGTGTAGGTTTGACAACACCAGGCACGTGCAAGGGAAATTTTATGTTGGTGGTGTGCTTAAAGGGGCAAAGATGGGTGAACTAAATGGTTTTATAAGACAGTTCGTTAAAATCCCAAGGTTTTTTCTGATTTTTTTGACAATTGCCTTATCTTCAGAGTAGTTTGTTAGAAATGCGTCTTTGATAAATATAAAATCTGATACTAATCTCAGACATACAAAAAGAATGTAACACCTGATTGGCTCGTATATTTTGCATGTTATTTCTAAAGTCAATTAAGATGAAGAAATGTCGGAGTGAAGGTTTGACATCACCAGGCACGTGCGAGGGAAATTTTTTGTTGGTGGGGGGCTTAAAAAGGCAAAAATGGGGTGAAGTACATGGGTTTATAAGACGGTTCGGTAAAATACCAAGGTTTTTTCTGATTTTTTGGACAATTGCATTAATTTGAGAGTAGTTTGTTAGAAATGCGTCGTTAATAATTAAAAAACCGGATGCTAAACTCAGACAAACAAAATGATTGTAACACCTGATTGGCTTGTATATTTTGCATGATATTTCTAAAGCCAATTAAGATGAAGAAATGTCGGAGTGTAGGTTTGACATCACCAGGCACGTGCGAGGGAAAGTTTTTGTTGGTGGGGGGCTTAAAAAGACAAAAATGGGTGAACTACATGAGTTTATAAGACGACTCTTAAAAATCCCAAGTTTTTTTTGATTTTGAGGACAATAACCTTAACTTGTGGGTAATTTGTTAGAAATGCTTCGTTGATAATTAAATATCCGGATGCTAAATTCAGACAAAAAAAAAGATTGTAACTTCTGAATGGCTCGTATATTATACTTGATATTTCTAAAGTCAATTAAGATGAAGAAATGTCGGTGTGTATGTTCGACATCAGCAGGCTCGTGCAAGAGACATGTTTTGTTGGTGGGGGGCTTAAAAAGGCAAAAATGGGTAAACTACATGAGTTTATAAGACGGTTCGTGAAAATCCCAAGGTTTTTTCTGATTTTTCGGACAATTGCCTTAACTTGAGGGTAGTTTGTTAGAAATGCGTCGTTGATATTGAAAATATCGGATGCTAAACTCAGACAAACAAAAGGATTGTAACACCTGATTGGCTCGTATATTTTGCATGATATTTCTAAAGTCAATTAAGATGAAGAAATGTCGGAGTGTAGATTTGACATCACCAGGCACGTGCGAGGGAAATTTTTTGTTGGTGGGGGGCTTAAAAAGGCAAAAATGGGTGAAGTACATTAGTTTATAAGACGGATCGTGAAAATCCCAAGGTTTTGTGTACCAACAATGGACCGGAAACAAATTCAACCGTTCCCAGCCCCCCGCGATCAGAAATTAAATTATAAAAAATTTTCTTCAACTGAAAGTAAGGAGCAACATCAAAACTTAAACTGGCAGAAATAGAAGCTGTTTCCTAAGATTTAGGGTTCATTAACTTTAATGTTGCCAGTCAAAAGCTATGAGCTTGAAAATACTGCCTGATCATTGAAAAATTGAGAAACACCCTCCAAAAGTCGACAGGAATGGGATGTCTTGAGGGGGGAATTTTCCATGGAAAAGGAGGAGGGTATTTTTACGTGAAAACAACTTCAACTGTGCCCAGCTCCCCGCGATCAGAAATTAAATTATAAAAAAGTTTCTACAACTGAAAGTAAGGAGCAACATCAAAACTTAAACGGGCAGAAATAGAGGCGGTTTCCAAAGATTTAGGATTCATTAACTTTAGTTTTGCCAGTCAAAAGCTATGAGTTTGAGAAACTTGCCTGATTATCTAAAAATGAAGAAACATCCTCCAAATGTCGACAGGAATGGGATTGTCTTGAGGGGGGAATTTTCCATGGAAGAGGTGGAGGGTATTTTTACGTGAAAACAACTTCAACCGTGCCCAACCCCCCGCGATCAGAAATTAAATTATAAAAAAATTTTCTTCAAGTGAAAGTAAGGAGCAACATCAAAACTTAAACGGGCAGAAATAGAAGCTGTTTCCAAAGATTTAGGATTCATTTACTTTAGTGTTTCCAGTCAAAAGCTATGAGCTTGAGAAAATTGCCCTATTATCGAAAAATGGAGAAACACCTTCCAAAAGTCGACAGGAATGGGATTGCCTTGAGGGGGGAATTTTCCATGGAAGAGGGGGAGGATATTTTTACGTGAACACAACTTCAACCGTGCCCAGCCCCCCGTATTTTTAACATGAAATGGCTGAAAAGTTTTTTTTTTGGGGGGGGGGGTATTAGTCTCTCATAGGCGTGTGTTGTCTGAAACCTATAAAAATAAACTATTTCCATAACATCTGACCTAATGGAAGTTTTAATCGTAAACTCTAGTTTTTTTTTGTAAGAAAATTACGGAAAATACAATTTTTTGGTTCAGGTGTGAAACTTAAGTCGTTTTTTGAATTGAAAAATAAAACTATATCCGAACTAAATCTGAACTAATAATTCAATATTTTTTTCATAAAAACTAACTTTTTTTTTAAACTTCGAAATTTTAAACTTTTTTTCTTTTTTTTTCTTTTTGTACGTATCTTAAAATGTCAAAATATGCTTACGGTTCTCACAATTGTGCTCTATGATTGGTAAGAGACATGATGTGGCTTTCCCACTGGTATTCTATGACCGGTTATCGACACTACCTAGTCTATTGCATATATTAAATCAGTATTTTTTACGCAGTGGAACAATAAACACATAAGTCATATCTTTAAAAAAAAGTGAAGATGGAACATTTTAATACAGTGTGTTCACATAACAAGGTTGTTGTAACATTGAATGCCGACAAGGAGAAGTATTTAAACTATGAAACAAGTACAAGTGGTAGCACTATCGGAAACGTATGTGTGCGTTGTCATGACAGTGAGAGTTTAGATTTCTTTGGAACACCCAAGAATTTCTATTATACAAATGCTGGATATGCGAAATTATCATTTCCAGAGATGATTACACTCAAAGAGAATGCTAACATAAAAATAATTGTTGATGATAGAGGACAACTCCTTGCTACTGCTGCAGGTAACACAATACCTACGGATACATCCAATCATCAGCTTTCGGGTATTAGCATTCAACGGAAGGCTAATAAAAGAAAGGCCTACTCTGCTACTAATATCATAAACCATATCTTGTTTACGTGCCGAAACCGTTACCTGTGTAAAAATAATGTGTTAATAGACAGTGAAATTGTCAGAAAAATAAAAATGGCATTGTCAGAAAATATCACTACGGAATATAAAGATGAAACGATGAAAAACAAAGCACTAGAAAACGTTACTGGCATTGATCAAACAGTCAATGAATCAAATAATACCAAAGACGAAAAACATATTGAGCCTGTCGATGACACACCAGTAAAAATTGTGTATGATTCAAAATGGAATAATGATTATTCTACTGATTACAAACTAAGAGAAGACAATAGCTATAGTATCAAGAGAGAACATAGTGAACCATTTTATGGAACAGATTCAAAATGTCCAAAGTTATTCATTGATATTCATAATGTATAATAATATATATATTTTTTGTATTAATATTCTACATGACATTATTTCATTAAAAATATATTATACATTACATTGTTATGTGTTCATTATTTTTAGAGTAAGGTAGCATATCGAACGTTCGTTTTTCAAGCAGACTGTTTTTCGAACCAAAAATAGACTAAAGTTTCAGATTTGAACCAGAGAATTGTATTTTCCATAATTTTCTTACAATAAACTAGAGTTTACGGCCAAAAACCCTTATTAGCTCAGATTTTATTGAAATAGTTTTATTTTACGATCTGAAAATAGACTGAAGTTTCAGATTTGAACCAGAGAATTGCATTTTCCATAATTTTCTTACAAGAAACTAGAGTTTACGGCCAAAAACCCTTATTAGCTCAGATTTTATAGAAATAGTTTTATTTTTTGATCCGAAAATAGACTAAAGTTTCAAATTTGAACCAGAGAATTGTATTTTCCATAATTTTCTTACATCTTTGGAAATGGTTAACGATAACAAACATGTTTTCGACCAGATGGGTTTTTGAAAGCACATTCAGCATGGCGTGCGCTATTTTTTTTTATCAAAACTTAAACGGGCAGAAATAGAAGCTGTTTCCAAAGATTTAGAATTCATTAACTTTAGTGTTGCTGGTCAAAAGCTATGAGCTTGAGAAAATTGCCTGATCGAAAAATGGGGAAACACCCTCCAAAAGGCGAGCGGAATTGTATTGTCTTGAGGGGGGGGGGGAATTTTCCATGGAAGAGGGGAAGGGTATTTTTACTTGAAAACAACTTCAACCGTGGCCCACAATCAGAAATTAAATTATAAAAAAGTTTCTTCGACTGAAAGTAAGGAGCAACATCAAAACTTAAACGGGCAGAAATAGAGCTTGTTTCCAAAGATGTAGGATTCATTTACTTTAGTGTTGCCAGTCAAAAGCTATGAACTTGAGAAAATTGTCTGATTATCGAAAAATGGGGAAACACCCTCCAAAAGTCGACAGGAATGGTATAGTCTTGAGGGGGGAATTTTTCATGGAAGAGGGGAAGGATATTTTTACATGTGTGTGTGTTTCCTCTCTGTGCATGTGTCGTCGCTATGTGTGTATCGTCTGTGTGTGTGTGTGTGTCGTCTCTGTGTGTGTGTCGTCTCTGTGCATGTGTCCTCGCTATGCGTGTGTCGTCTCTGTGTGTGTGTGTATCAGCATAAATTCCGCTATTTAATGCCCCCCTCCGGCGCTCTGGCGCGTGTTACCTGCAGTAGTAGCAAGGAGTTGTCCTCTATCATCAACAATTATTTTTATGTTGGCATTCTCTTTGAGTGTAATCATCTCTGGAAATGATAATTTCGCATTTCCAGCACTTGTATAATAGAAATTCTTGGGTGCTCCAAAGAAATCTAAACTCTCACTGTCATGACAACGCACGCATACGTTTCCGATAGTGCCACCACTTGTACTTGTTTCATACTTTAAATTCTTCTCCTTGTCGGCATTCACTGCTACAATAGCCTTGTTATGTCAACACACTCTATTACAATGTCCCATCTTCACTTGATTTTAAAGATATGACTTATGGGTTTATCGTTCCACTGCGTAAAAAATACTGATTTAATACATGCAATAGACTAGGTAGTGTTGATAACCGATCATAGAATACCAGTGGGAAAGCCACATCATGTCTCTGACCAATCATAGAGCACAATTGTTAGAACAGTAAGCATATTTTAAAATTTTAAGATATGTACAAAAAGAAAAAAATAAATAAAGTTGAAATATTTCGAAGTTTAAAAAAAAAATTTGTTTTTATGAAAAAAAAAATATTGAATTATTAGTTCATATTTTAAAGATACAGTTTTATGTATCAAACTAAAAATATAATTGAGTGTCACAACTGTACCAGAGTATTTAATTTTCTATAATTTTCTTACAAAAAAAACTAGATTTTACGGTCAAAACCCTTATTAGCTCAGATTTTACGGAAATAGTTTATTTTTATAGGTTTCAGACAACACACGCCTATGAGAGACTAATACCCACCCACCCCCCCCCCCCCCAAAAAACACTTTTCAGCCATTTCATGTTAAAAATGCGGGGGGCTGGGCACGGTTGAAGTTGTTTTCACGTAAAAATACCCTCCCCCTCTTCCATGAAAAATTCCCCCCTCAAGGCAGTCCCATTCCTGTCGACTTTTGGAGGGTGTTTCTACATTTTTCGATAATCAGGCAATTTTCTCAAACTCATAGCTTTTGACTGGCAACACTAAAGGTAATGAATCCTAAATCTTTGGAAACAGCTTCTATTTCTGCCCGTTTAAGTTTTGATGTTGCTCCTTACTTTCAGTTGAAGAAACCTTTTTATAATTTAATTTCTCATCGTGGGGTGCTGGGCACGGCTGAATTTTTTTTCACGTAAAAACACCCTCCCCCTCTTCCATGGAAAATTCCCCCCTCAAGACAATCCCATTCCTGTCGACCTTTGGAGGGTGTTTCTTCTTTTTTCGATAATCAGGCAATTTTTTCAAGCTCATAGCTTTTGACTGGCAACACTAAAGTTAATGAATCCTAAATCTTTGGAAACAGCTTCTATTTCTGCCCGTTTAAGTTTTGATGTTGCTCCTTACTTTCAGTTAAACAAACTTTTTTATAATTTAATTTCTGATGGTGGGGGACTGGGCACGGTTGAAGTTCTTTCCGGTCCATTCTTGGTACACAAAACCTTGGGATTTTCAGGATACGTCTTATAAACCAATGTACTTCACCCATTTTCGACTTTTTAAGCCCTCCACCAACAAAAAATTTCACTCGCACGTGCCTGGTGATGTCAAACCTACACTCCGACATTTCTTCGTCTTAGTTGACTTTAGAAATATCATGCAAAATATACGAGACAATCAGGTGTTACAATCCTTTTGTTTGTCTGAGTTTAGCATCCGATTTTTTAATTATCAACGACGCATTTCTAACAAACTACTATCAAGGTAAGGCAATTGTCCAAAAAATCAGAAAAAACCTTGGGATTTTCCCGAACCGTCTTATAAACTCATGTAGTTCACCCATTTATGCCTTTTTAAGCCCCCCACCAACAAAAAGTTTCCCTCGCACGTGCCTGGTGATGTAAAACCTACACTCCGACATTTCTTCATCTTAATTGACTTTATAAATATCATGCAAAACATTCGAGCCAATCAGGTGATACAATCCTTTTGTTTGTCTGAGTTTAGCATCCGATTTTTTAATTATCAACGACGCATTTCTAATAAACTACTCTCAAGTTAAGGCAATTGTCCAAAAAAATCAGAAAAAACCTTGCGATTTTCACGAACCGTCTTATAAACTCATGTAGTTCACCCATTTTTGCCTTTTTAAGTCCCCACCAACAAAAAATTTCCCATGCACGTGCCTGGTGATGTCAAAACTACGCTCCAACATTTCTTCATCTTAATTGACTTTAGAAATATCATGCAAAATATGCGAGCCAATCAGGTGTTACCATCCTTTTGTTTGTCTGAGTTTAGCATCCGATTTTTTAATTATCAACGACGCATTTTTAACAAACTACTCTCAAGTTAAGACAATTGTCCAAAAAATCAGAAGAAAACCTTGGGATTTTCATGAACCGTCTTATAAACTCATGTAGTTCACCCATTTTTGCCTTTTTAAGACCCCCACCAACAAAAACTTTCCCTCGCACGTGCTTGGTGATGTCAAACCTCCACTCCGACATTTCTTCATCTTAATTGGCCTTAGAAATAACATGCAAAATATACGAGCCAATCAGGTGTTACAATCCTTTTGTTTGTCTGAGTTTAGCATCCGATTTTTTAATTATCAACGACGCATTTCTAACAAACTACTATCAAGATAAGGCAATTGTCCAAAAATCATAAGAAAATTTGGTATTTTAACTATCTGTCTTATAAAATCTTGTAGCCTAGACCACTAATTTTTGCCTTTTAAGACCGCTACGAACAAAAAATTTCCGATGCACGATCCTGGTGATGTCGAACATACACTCCGACATTTCTTCATCTTACCTGACTTTAGAAATATCATGCAAAATATACGGGGCAATCAGGTGTTACAATCCTTTTGTTTGTCTGAGTTTAGCATCCGATTTTTTAATTATCAACGACGCATTTCTAACAAACTACTCTCAAGTTAAGACAATTGTCCAAAAAATCAGAAGAAAACCTTGGGATTTTCACGAACCGTCTTATAAACTCATGTAGTTCTCCCAATTTTGCCTTTTTAAGCCCCCCACCAACAAAAACTTTCCCTCGCACGTGCCTGGTGATGTCAAACCTACACTGCGACATTTCTTCATCTTATTTGACTTTAGAAATAATATGAAAAATGTACTAGCCAATCAGATATTACAATTCTTTTGTTTGTCTGAATCGAGTATCCGAATTTTTATTTCTCAACTATGCACTTCTAACCAACTAGTCTTAATTTTAGGCTCTGGTCCTAAAAATCAGAAAAAACCTTGGGGTTTTTACGAATTGTCTTAGAAACTCGTGTAGTACACACATTTTTGCCTATTTAAGCCCTCACCAACAAAAAATTTCTCTCGCATGTGCCTGGTGATGTAAAACCTACACTCCGACATTCCTTCATCTTAATTGACTTTAGAAATATCATGCAAAATATACGAGCCGATCAGGTGTTACAATCCTTTTGTTTGTCTGAGTTTAGCATCCGATTTTTTTAATTATCAACGACGGATTTCTAACAAACTACTCTCAAGTTAAGGCAATTGTCCAAAAAATCTTCGTGCATGCTCCCAAAACATGTTTGACTACTTTATATCATACCAGTTTTTTAAGAAAAAAAATTGTGCACGTGAACTCATGGCGTACATTCTTATGAAATTCTTACTAATAACAGAAAAAACCTGTCCGCTTAAGTTATATAATTACGATCACACTCTCAAACTACATTTGACTACATTATACCTTGCCAAATAACCATTCCGGTAATCTGCCTTGGAAAGCTGCCAAGGAACGTAAACTCCTAGAATAGCATAGAAAGGAACATAAACTCCTAGAATTCAATATTAGCATTCTACTATTTTGAGGCTGATTTTGACAATGTTGATAAAACTTTACTCTGCAGAATTCTTAAAGATATGGACTTCCCAGAGGGGGTTATCAAATTTGTAGATAGTTACCTATCCGACAGGCATTATAAAGATAGAGTCCATAGAGAATACTCTAATGAGTATCCAGTGCATAAAGGACTCCCGCAGGGGTCATTACTTAGCCCTTTATTGTTCACTTTGTTTCTGTCTAATTTAAAGTTCAGCTCTGATAATGCTTGCAAAGCGGAGTTTGCTGACGATCTTTTGATTTGGATATCTGGGTCCAATACAAATGATATGGCAACAGAAATAAACCAAATGATGAAAGAGCTATGGGCCTTTTCTATGGCTTATTCTCTACCTGTATCAGCATCAAAGACTAAGGCAACAATATTTTACAAAAGAAAAGGATTAGTCCCTCCCAAAATATGGATAAATAGAAACTAAATTGATTACAACCCTGCTCCCAAACTTTTTTGTATCCATTTGGACCATGGTTTGACCTGTAAAAACCATATTGATTTTGTTAAAAAGTCTTGCATGAAAAGGCTTATTCTTTTAAAACGTTTAGCTACTACTAAATGGGCCAGCTCACCAAGTGTTCTACTAGATTTGTACAAACGGTTTATCCGGTCAAAGATTGAGTATGGTATTGAAGCACAAGCAAGATGTTGCAAAATAAGTTTAGCAAAGTTGGAAAACCTCCAAAACATGGCAATAATAATAGCCCTTAGTTTTCACAACCATACCCAATGTCATAAGGTCCGGGCATTAACTGGTATGCCGTCATTCATGGGCGTAGGCAGCATTAGTCAGCATATTGTCTAGGGGGGGGCAGTCGATAGTTTGATAGAGTTTTATCAACTGCTTTTTCCAAACCATCTGCTTTTCAGCCATATCTAATGTAAATTTGAAGGTCTAGGGGGGGCAGCTTCCTCCCCGGCCCCCCCCCCGCTTTACGCCCATACTGTCAGTGCAAGAAAGGAGGAACATGATGGTAATCAAGTATTACCCAAGAATCCAAGCAATTGGTCAAATGCATGGGTTTTTTTTTCAAAAACCTTTATGAATAACTGTTCAATAAATGATAGCTGGCATATCTGCTCTTGGATTCTTTTCACTGAACTAGTTTCCAACTGGAATAAGGATGCAGTGAGTTGCAGTTTACATCTTCAGCCTCCAAAATGGAAGTTTAATCCTATTAATGTGTGCACTGAGCTTATAAAGGATAAGAACTCAAGTTTTCTCACCACTCAGAGTAAGTTAGTTTTCAAACAGAAAGTCTTAAATGATTATCCTGATTTCCTACAAATCTACACAGATGGTTCGGTAAAAAGGTCCAAAGATGCTTCAGCCAAGACAATCCCAAGCTACTCTTTGAGTATTTGTACAAGGCTGCCAATTAAAGCTTCCATCCTGACTACTGAGATTAAAGCTATAATTGAGGCACTTAAGGTAAAGCAAAACCCCCACTATCAAAAAAGTGCGTTGTCTTTTCAGACTCAAAGTCAGCTTTACAATTGATTTCTCAACTGCACAAATCGGCACTGGACTCATATCTGCATTATCTTCGGACCCTACTCTTTGATCTTAAACAGAGAATTATTATCATCCAGTTTCAGCATGTTCCAAGCCATTAGGGCATATACTATATTAATATTGCTGATTAGTTGGCAAATTCTAAAGTGGATACACCCATTTCTATCAACGCCAGGTCTCACTCTACGTGACACAACCTGACATAGAATACCTATGGAACGGTTCTTACCTCCTATTCTGATCTTCCCATTTCGGGAAACTAATGTTCTTTATTTCAGAATAAAGAGTAGCTCTTTGATTTTAAGAAAGGAAGAACATGAATAGAATAAAAGGGACGACCCACACTGCAGATTTTGTTTAAAATTGCCTGAGACTTTACAGTATATAATTTTTGAATGCTACAGCACAGCTTACCTGGCAGCAAATATCAAACGTACATTTGAAAGCCTGAAGATGAATAAGGATATTGACAAGCTATTTAAAGCCAATTATAATACATCAGATGAAAGATTCTTTTACAAAAGCATAATTGATTTTCTCGTGGATACTAATGTTGTTTGAAGAAAGCGGAGTGAGTGCAGAAGTGAATGAGAGCGAGTAGCAAGAGCCGAATAGGTACTAGCTGGCCTCCAGGCCTTAAATTGCTGGAATTATGGCAGCTCGAGTACACGCACTTCCCACAAACCATACAATTCCATTGTTTCTTATTTTACTTTTTTTTTCTGTTATAAGAAATTTTTTTGTTATATGAAAACCAAGAGTATTATATACCTTAAGAATTGAAGGGAAAAAAAATTATTGTTGAAAAAAAAAACTTGTTTGTTTATCTGTTGGTTGTGTTGCTTTTCGTTGTGTTAATTGTGTATTTAGATGAAACCCCTGCACCGTGAGTAATATGTGATATAGTTAAAATACAAAAAGATAAAATTCCTTCTTTCTAAAGATAATTCCGACATAAATTAGACTTCCCCTAATTAAGTTCAAATCCCGTTTCCAAGAGTCTAAGTTCTTAATCAGCAAAAAAGAGAAACTGCGTTTCGGCCTCAGCCAAACAACAATGCTATTCGGTTTTGAATTTCGCTAAGATAATTGGTAATAAAAAAAAATGATAGATACAAAGTTTCACAGGAAGCTTAAGTTATAACGTTTAATCATCAGAAATATTTAAAGCAAATTATTGGACGGTCAGTGAGCATAATGAAGTAAGTTTGCAAACATAAGTACTAGGTAGCGCCCCCCTCCACAGGACTTGGGCCAATCGTGAAAAAGCTAGTAGAGCACAGAAGCTCTATTTGTGTGATACAGTGAAAAAACTGTTGTTCGTTTCAATTATGGATTGTCTCTATTGCCATCATCATTATTTTTGAGAGCCAATTTTATCCTTACCTTTGTCGTTGTCAGTTGAAGGGAAGCACTGTTGTACACAAGTCTCAATAAAACTATTGCTTTTCTAATTGTGTTTGTTTTATTTTATATATCTGTATCTAATCGCACGGCAGGTAATTAGTTCATAGGACTCCATCGGTAGCACTCCCAGGAATCTGATTTCTATATAACATTAGAGGTAATCGACAAGGCGATAACCCGAGGAAGCGAGGTTACGCTCCCAAATTGATAGTTGGAGAATTTCTAACCTACTATAGCTATGCATTTTGTTTTCTCGCTTTCAGCGAGTGGCGCGATCGGTACACCGCTTTAAATCATAGTATTACATTTTTGGCCCCAGACTTCATTGCCACATTTGGCGCATCTTAATCGCCACAGCTTTAAAACGATAATATTACGTATGGCAGAGTCTTTAGCGCTATAAGTGGCGCTATCGGAGAACTTATAAGGTGTAAGTTCACAGATTTAAGGTATAATATTGCATTCGACGCGGTCAATCTTTATTACCACAATCAGTCCAGTCTATTTTTTTACCGCTACATATGGCACGGTCGGAAATTGGAGGAAAACATGCGAACTAGTTAGTCTTTAAACTTTGTAATTTAAATTTCATCATTGGAGAAATAGACATATAAGAAAAAGTAATTAGGCCTATAATCGCTAAGCTATTACAGGAAAACCCTTTAAAATATCTCATAGGAGATAATAGCCTCCCCCAAAATAATTTAAGTGAAAAAAAAATATTTGAGTTAATTCAAAACCAAAAATGTCAGAAGAATTAAGCGAACTATTAAAGGCGCAAAAGTTGGCCGCAAAGAATGTAGAGATAGCAAAATCTATTCCACAATACGATGGACAATCAGATATCGACGAATTTAATATCCAATTGGACCAGTTTGTAGAATTAACAAAAACAGAGCTAGAAACGTTAGTCGGCATGCTCCTATTAAGATTAAAAGGGCAGGCCTTAAGCTTCCTAAAGCAAATTGAACATACTATAGGTAATGACGCCAGCTTGCCAATAAATACGGTGGACAAATTGTTAACGGCATTTAAAGATAGATTTATCGAAACTAGTTCCACAAATAAATTAAACCACGGAATGGTGTGCTTTGACCCTTCACAAAACGTAAGAGAATATCTTGATAATATACGGATTTCAGTAGAAGCAAAATACGGAAAAGGTTCAGGAGAACTGTATGAAAAAGTCATACTAAATACCTTTTTGCAAGGGCTACCCCCAAAATTATATAGAATGGTAATATCCAAAAATATTCAGACATTAGATCTTACAGTTCAGGAGGTAGGGCGATTGATCGAAGTATATACGATGGTGGCAAATCACAGTAAAACAAAAATAAATAGCCTAGGGGAATCAAACGCAAGCCTCACCTTCAAGGGCGATCAGGCATCTCCCATTTTCTTTTCAAGGATAACTCCCCAGTGTCACAAAGAAATAGAACGCAATAACCTGCTAGGAAAAAAACAGTACGTTTTCAGCTCGTAAAACAAATTAGTTATGAAAATAACCCGACAATAATAAGATGCTATATTTGTAATCAACCTGGGCATATCGCGAGAGTGCCGTTATGTCCCCAATCGCACACCTAGGATTGCTGTTGGTAAAACGCAAAATTACGGCAACCATTTGTTCGGCAGAACAAATTTTAGCGCCAGTGGTGCACTAGGCCATAGCCAGGGAAGATTGCGCCAATCAGCACCTTACAACGCGTACCAACCAAATTTGTACAAAATTTCCCCCAATAGACAAATTAATTACCGATATGAAAACCCAAATACTCGCCAAAGCCAATATAATGCGAGAATGGTATATAGAAATTCCGAAAATTTGACGACGGGAAATCAAAATTTTTCATGCCAACGGCATTGGCAGTCAGCGCCAGCAGCCGGCACTGACGCAAGAAATCCAAACTATAGTAATAATAAATGGCGAAGGCAGACAAATGTAAATCAATTAGATATGCCTACAGAATCTCACATGTCTGAATCTCTATTGCAGACACCGACGTACGAAATAAATCCACGGGGAAACGCGTCAGGCCCCTAAGAAAAATTAATTGGACCCAGAGGGCGCCTAGAATGTTTTATAGGTCCAAACCGATATTAGTACCGTCTTGTAGTGATAGTATAACAAGTTACCTATATTTAATGATTTTTGTGTAGCAAATGTTCACTTTAAGGCTTTAATTGACTTTGGTGCAACGATTAGTGTAATAAACTCATGCGTATTTAATATGTTACCTCCGCATGTTAAGCAACAAAAAAATTTCAATAATCCCAATTTAACAAGTTTAACAGGGCATAAATTGGATGCAAAAGGTTCAATTAGCCTAGATGTGAAAAGGGATAATATGATTTTCCCGACAAATTTTATAATATGTGATAACTTTCCGTATGAAGCCATTATCGGCGCAAACTTTTTAAGGTCTAATAGAGTACTACTAGACGTGGCAAACGAAAGGCTTGTATAGCCGGCTAAGGTAGGGGAAGTAATTTCTACCTTAAGAAACTGTAACAGAGGTTACGAAGAGAACGTAACGGTAAATATAATTTCTGGCGGTATAATGTTGCAATCTTTTGAACCTCATGTTTTGCAAGGAGGACATGGCATAATCAGAAATTTGTTCAATTATTCTGAGAGATATTGCAGAAATGGAGTAAATTTAAATAATAAGTGTATTGAATCTGCAAAAATAAAAATAGGAGATATGCGACAGTATAGGTCAAACGAAATCAAGAAAATAGTGGAATTATGGAAAAACAAAGTAAAACCCAATGTGAGCGTGGGAGGGGGCCTAGTTGCCCTCCATTTTTTTGGTCATTTAAAAAGGGCACTAGAACTTTTAATTTCCATTCCAATGAGCCCTCCCATGATATTCTAGGACCACAGGGTCGATACGATGACCCCTGGGGAAAAAAAATAAAAATAAACACGCACCCGTGATCTTTCTTCTGGCAAAAAATGCAAAATTCCACATTTTTGTAGATAGGAGCTTGAAACCTCTACAGCAGGGTTCGCTGATACGCGGGATATGATGGTGTGATTTTCATTAAGGTTCTATAATTTTTATGAGGTCTTTCCCCCTTTTTTCGAAAATCAGCCAAATTTTCTCAGGCACTTAACTTTCGATGAGTAGGATTAAACTTGATGAAACTTATATATTTGAAATCAACATTAAAATCCGATTCTTTTGATGTATCTATTTGTATCAAAATGCCGTTTTCTAGAGTTTCGGTTGCCATTGAGTCGGGTCCCAATAACCAATACTATATGTTAACATTGGGTAAAGTTCATAACTTTCAGGCCTCCTCCTGGGGGCTTCGATGGATTAAGTCATCCTAAAAGACATAGTTATAATATTTTCTGCCATACTGAACAAAATGGCAATCTCAAAATTTTGATCGGGTGACTTTGGGAAAAAAATGAGCGTGGGAGGGGGCCTAGCTACCCTCCATTTTTTTGTTCACTTAAAAAGGGCACTAGAACTTTTAATTTCCGTTCCAATGAGTCCTCCCACGGTATTCTAGGACCACTGGGTTAATATAATTACCCCTGGGAAAAAGAAAAAAAAAATAAAATAAACACGCTCCCCTGATCTTTATTTTGGCAAAAAATGCAAAATTCCAAATTTTTACATATAAGAGCTTAAAATCTCTTTAGTATGGTTTTCTTATACATTGAATATGATGGCGTAACTTTTATCAATGTTAAATAGCCTTTAGGGGGTCTTTACCCCTTTTTACAAAAATCATCCAAATATTCTCAGGCACGTTGCTTTTGATAGGTAACATTAAACTTGATGAAAGTTATATATTTGAAATCAGAATTAAAATATGATTCTTTTGATGTATCTATTGGTATCAAAATTCTGTTTTTTAGAGTTTCGGTTACCATTGAGCCGGGTCTCTCCTTACTTACAGTTCGTTACCGCGAACTGTTTGAAAATGTCAAGCCTTCCAATCACTTTCGACTATTAAAAAGGGTACAAGGCCTTTCAAATTCCAATCGAATGAGCCCTTTTGGAAACGACAACGCTTTCTATAAACACCTTATATGCCCCAAAGGCATAAATTACAACCCTTACCCTAAGGTCTGTTAGGGTGGTTGTCTTCCTCTAAGACCAAATTTCCAGAACTTTCAACTACGTTAAACAACATGGCTATCTCAAAATTTTGATCGGATGTGTTTGGGGAAATGGTGGGCGTGAGAGGGGTGTTATTTGCCTTCCAATCACTTTCGACTATTAAAAGGCACAAGCCACTCCAATTTCCAATTGAATGAGCGCTTTTCGAAGTTTCTACGACATATTCTTCGATACGAAGTGCCCTGCTCTAAAGGAAAAAATTAATAAATAATATATTGTGCCAACATCGTTCTTATATGCCCTCAGGGCATAACTTAAAACCCTTGCCCAGAGGGTTGTGGGGGAGTGCCCTCCCCTTTACTTAGTCCCAGTTTCTTGTCTCATTCTTGAGTGTCCCCGTTCTTCACTTAGGCAGTGCGATCGTGCTGCCTATGATTTATACAACAACTTTCTATATAAACCTTATATGCCCCCATGGTATAACTTACAACCCTTGCACTGAGGGCTTTGAGGGGGTTATCATCCTCAAAGACCCAGCTTCCAGTACGTTTAGATACGTTGAACAAAACGGATATCTCAAAATTTTGATTGGATGTGTTTTGGAAAATGTTGGGCGTGAGAGGGGCGTTAGTCGCTATCCAATCACTTTCAACTATTAAAAAAGGCACTAGCCCTTTCAATTTCAATTTGAATGAGCCTTTTTAAAGTTTCTACGACAACGCTTTCAATAAAAACGTTATATGCCCCATGGCATAACTTACAACCCTTTCTCTGAGGGCTGTGGGGGGGGGGGTTGTCATACTTAAAGACCTAATTTCCAAAACTTTCAACTACGTTGAATAAAATGGCTATCTAAAAATTTTGATTGGATGTGTTTGGGGAAAAGGTGGGCGTGAGAGGGGGGTTAGTTGCCCTCAAATTACTTTCGAATATTATAAAGGGTACTATCCCTTTGTATTTCAAATAGAACGAGCCCTTTTTCAAGTTTCTACGACAAAGAGTTCAATAAAAACCTTATATGCCCCCTGGGCATAACTTATAATCCTTGCCCTGAGGGTTGTGGAGGAGTTTCCTCCTCAAAAATATATCTTCTCTGTGAAAATCAACTATGCTGAACAAAATGGCTATCTTACAATTTTTATTGGATGTGTTTGGGATAATAATTGGTGTGGGAGGGGGGAAGGGCTAGTTGCCCTCCAATCACTTTTGACTATTAAAAAGGGCACTAGCCTTTCAATTTCCAATCGAATGAGCTTTTTTTGGAAGTTTCTATGACAACGCCTTCTGTAAAAACCTTATATACCCCCAGGTCATAACTTAAAACCCTTACCCTGAGGGTTGTGGGGGATTGTCCTCCTCAAAAATATATGTTCTATCTGAAAATCAATTACGCTGAACAAAATAGCTATCTCAAAATTTTGATTGGATGGGTTTGGGGGAATGATGGGTGTGGGGGGGGGGGGGTCTAGGTTCACTCTAATCCCTTTTGACTGCTAAAAAAGGCACAAACCCTTTAAATTTTTAAATAAATGATCCTTTTTTGAAGTTTCTACGACAACGCCTGCTATAAAAACCTTATATGCCCCCAGGGCATAACTTAAAACCCTTGTCCCGAGGGTTCTGGGGGAGTGTCCTCCTCAAAAACATATTTTCTATCTGGAAATCAACTACGCTGAATAAAATAGCTATCTCAAAATTTTGTTTGGATGTGTTTGGGGAATGGATGGGCGTGGGGGGGAGGGAGGTCTAGTTGCCCTCCAATCACTTTCAACTATTAAAAAGGGCACTAGCCCTTTGAATTTCCAATTGAATGAGCCTTTTTTGGAGTTTCTACGACAACGCCTTCTATTAAAACCTTATATGCCCCCAGGGCATAACTTAAAACCCTTGCCCCGAGGGTTGTGGGGAGTGTCCTCCTCAAAAATATATTTTCTATTGGGAAATCAACTACGCTGAACAAAATGGCTATCTAAAATTTTTGATGGGATGTGTTTGGGGGAATGATGGGCGTGGGGGGGCTAGTTGCCCTCCAATCACTTTCGAATGCTAACAAGGGTACTATCCCTTCGAATTTCCAATCGAATGAGCCTGTTTTGAAGGTTCTACGACAACGCCTTCTATAAATCCCTTATATGTCCCCAGGGCATAACTTAAAACCCTTGCCCCGAGGGTTGTGGGGAGTGTCCTCCTCAAAAACATATTTTTCTATCTGGAAATCAACTACGCTGAACAAAATGGCTATCTCAAAATTTTGATTGGATGTGTTTGGGGAATGATGGGCGGGGAGTGGGGGGGCTAGTTGCCCTCCAATCACTTTCGACTATTAAAAAGGGCACTAGAACTCTCAATATCCAATCGAATGAGCCCCTTTTGAAGTTTCTACGACGACCCCTTCCATATTAAGTGCCCTGCTGTAAAGGAAAAATTAATACATAGTACAATAATACATAGTTCTTATTTGCCCTCAGGGCATAACTTAAAACCCTTGCCGCGAGGGTTCTGGGGAAGTGTCCTCCTCAAAAATATATTTTCTATCTGGAAATCAACTACGCTGAACAAAATGGCTATCTCAAAATTTTGATTGGAAGTGTTTGGGGTAATAATGGGCGTGGGGGAGGGCGAGTTTCCCTTCAATTACTTTCGACTATTAAAAAGGGCACTAGCCACTCCAATTTCCAATCGAATGAGCCCTTTTCGAAGTTTCTACGACAACTCCTTCGATACGAACTGCCTGACTGAAGAAGAAAAAAAACACATTGTGCCCACATCGTTCTTTACTTAGGCAGCACTAGCGCGCTGCCTATGAAAGAGCGAACCACAGCGCATAGTAACTAAAAGTAAAAAAATGTTAAAACGGTCATTTTTTCTTCTTTATTCCAGGTTTAGTGGGTTACTAGAACATCATAGAGAGATGCTTAAGAGCTCATTCAAAAGTGTTTCGCCGTGTGCAAGTGCCATATGGCACGAAAAAAGGCACTTTTTATGCCGTTTCTCGAATGGTGAGGTTAGCGGGCTACCAGAACATCTTAGATAGTTTTGTGAGAGCTCATATAAATACTATTGCTCATATTTACGTTCTTCCTGTAAGTTCCACCATCTGCAAGTTTCAAATAGCACTAAAAACGGCACTTTTGGTACCATGTCTCAAGTAGAAAAGCTAAAACTTTTGCTCGTATCTACGTGCTTTTTATCAATTCTACCATTTGTAAGTGAGATATATCACTGAAACCGGCATTTTTGGTGCCACTTCTTAAGTGGAAAATCTTTGAAGAATAAAATGGTACCACTGTAATAATTATGGTCCAAAACCCTTAACTGGAGGTTTGCAAGAACACCTTCTGCAACTTCCTCCTCCAGTCCCCCTTAATAAGCTACACAATTAAATTCCTAAAAACATAAATATATTAAATTACATTATTAGAGGTGCGGTTCTGTCAGAACAGTGCTGGACTTCAAATTAGATTATCATGCGTTCTATTCAAGCTTGGATTTTTTTTTTTTCGATCATGGTTTGTCCCTTCTTATGATTATTTTTCAGATAATCAACTATTTTCGCAAGCATGATGCACTCATTTTCTAAGGCATATCCTGGGAAGGCAAATTTTAAACATTTTACTCATATCTATGTGCTTTTTATCAATTTTACCATAAAAAACTGCCATATAGAACTAAAAACGGAACTTTTGGTACCACTTCTTAAATGTAAGAGTTTGGAAGCATAAACCGGTACCATTGCAATCATTATCGTCCAAAGCCCTTAACTGGAAGTTTATAAGATCCCCTCAAATATTGTCCCCCTCCAGACCCTCTTAGTAAGTTTCATAAATCGCCTTTTTATATTAAAAATAAAAGATTATTGCGAAAACAAATTAACTAGAACTAAAAACTTTTCAACTAAACATCTACCGAAAATTTAGCTTGATTGATCTACAGTTTTGTATTGAACCTTCAAACTTCACTCTGCGATGAAGCATGTGTGCTATTTATAACGGCGGTAATTGAGGGGAAGGGACGTACTTCCCCCCTTAGTTTTTGCTCTTACCTACGTTTTGAAATCACCTTTTTTTGGTCATTTCATTGGAAAAGGCACTTGTTTCATTTATAAAAGTTGGGGATACAACCGAAAGTGAACTTTGTGGGAATGTGCTATCAAGTCAAATTTATAAAAAGCGATTAAGTATAAACATAAGCTTTTAAATGAACCCTTAAACAGCTTTCTTCTGTTACACTAGCCTTATAGCTTCTACTACTCAGTAGGTGATTTATAAAGCCCTGTCTTCATTATGGCTTTTTCAGGCGAAGTCGGCCGAGAAAAACGGCTTTTTGCTCATCGATAAACAAACGTTCTTGAAAAACATGTATTGTTCTATGAAGTATGAATAATGAAATGTATGTTACAGACTGAAAGTTTTTCGTAGCTGTCAAGGTTGTTTGCAGTAGTTTCTAGACGTATCTTCTAGATCGGTGATCTCCATAGATCTCCCCTAGATTGGTGATAATTAGAAATCATATTAAAATAAGTGTTCAACTGAAACTCAGAAGTGATGTTAAAACCTAAAACGAACATACATTATTCCGTATAAATAAAAAAGACCATGGCAGCGTTGTTTCTACATTAGATTCTAATTCAAAATGAACAAAGATTAATTTGAAAAAACAAAGTTTTTCCGAAGGAAGTAAAGAGCGGAGTTGAAATTTAAAACGGACAAAATTATTACTTCACTGCACATTTAATATATATTAATAAAACTAGTACAAATAAACCAACTAATTATGTTTCCTTATGCTTTTAGGATTATACAAAACTAGCGCTTTACTGAAAACACAAAATAATATAGGAGTTTTGGTACAGTAAAAGCAAACCAATTGAGGACACTTTTTATAGAATCAAAATATTATCAATTCCTTTTAGGATCAACTCCGTTTAAGATAAAGCAACAATCCATTTTAGGATTTTGCGTTATTTACGTTTAATTTGGTATCACTTCTGCTCAATGGCTTAGTTCAATGACTGGCTCTCGTTTTGGTTCTGAAAAGGACAATCTTTGGTTCTGATAAAGACCAACACGCTGCTAGATAAATCAATCGAATATTTCTGCACGCTATGTAGTCGTTTTGTAATAGAAAAAAAATATTTGTTTTTACGCTTGTGTTTTTAGAATAATTTGATATGTATACTGAAGGTTACTGATGTCACGACTGGTGTGAGACTATGAAAAGCTTTATAGATTCGTTTAGTGTTGTCAGGCTACATACTCACTTTTGACTCTTAAATCAATAATCCTGTTTTTTATGCTTGACTTTTGTTTTTTCTGTAAAGCGCTAGTTTTGTATAATCCTAAAAGCATAGAGAAACATAATTAGTTGGTTTATTTGTACTAATTATATTAATATATATCAGATAGGCTGTGAAGTAATAATTTTTGTCCGTTTTAAGTTTCAACTTCGCTCTTTACTTCCCTCAGAAAAAATTTGTTTTTTTAAATTAATCAATTTCTTGAATTCATTTCTCTGATCGTTTTTAATTCAATGATACTCACTACAGAAGCGGTAGTTGTAGTGGTATTAGTAGTGCCATGCAAATTTTACCTTTTTGTCAATCGATCTTCCTCCTTAAGCATTCTTTGGAAGTTCCAACTTAATACCATAATCCCTACCGGAGAAATGACCCTTCGACAATTTGCATGCACATAGTGTCTTTTAATTTAATTCAAATTTGTCATCTATATTCGTTCAAGTTTTCACCTTCATGCCCTTAGTCTTAATAGTACTAGTATCATAGTAGTAGTGGTATGAGTAGGAGCCGTAGTAGCAGTAGTAGTAAGCACATGTTGCCTTCTGGCCAGTTGAACGTACCCTTATTATGCCCTGGAATTTTCAGCTTGTTACGGTAAGGCGATTCAAAGATATTGCTGATACGCTCTTTTGGCAACCTGTATGCAAATATAACGTTTTGATTGAGCTAAACTTTCCCCTCAACATTTCCTCAAATTTTCACTTCAAAACCCTCTTCCTTGGTAGTACTCGCTACAGAAGCATTAACTGTAGAGGTAGTAGCTTTTGCAGTTGTAGTAGCAATAGTAGTACTACTATCATGCAAATATTGCCTATTTGGTCAATTGATCATCCCCCTTACCATTCCCTGAAAGTTCCAAATTAATACACTCAGTCATTCTTAAGTTACGCCCTTTTGACAACCCATATATACATAACGTGTTTTAATTTTTTGCAAAACTCCCTTCGATATTCTTTGAAAGGTTCACCTGAATACACTTCGTCTTTGTGGACACTAAAGGTCAAGTATGCAGACCATTCTCAAGAGCAAACACCACATGTAAACAAAGGACAAATTGCACAACTTAAAGCCTTTGTCACGAGAGCTGTGGGGAGTGGATAGCCCAAACGACATAGTTACTGGACTTTTCAACTACGTTGAACAAAATGGCTATTTTAAAATTTGGACTGGATGTGTTGGGAAACTGATTGGCGTGGGAGGGGGTGATGGCTTCTACCCTCCATTATTTTTCACTCTTAAAAAGGACACTTGAAAAAAGGAACTAGAACTTTCAATTTTCAATCTAATAGAGTCCCCTCCGAAGTTTATACGACCAACCCCTCCAAAAAAACTCTCCAATATATTAATAATGGGCAACTTGCATAAGTTACAGCCCTTGCTCCAGGGGCTGGGGGATTTGCAAACCCCTGAGTTATGATTATTTGACTTTTGGGCTATTTTGAAAAAAAAAATCTATCTCAAAATTTTTATCGGACGTCTTTATGCGAAAAAGGGCGTGAGGAGAGGGGGGCTGACTATCCTCCGATCACTTTTGACACGTAAAAGGGGATTTCCGATCAATGAGCTCCCTCCAAAGTTTACACGACCACCCTTTCCAAAAAAAATGCTAACAATGGGCAACTACCATAACTTAGAGCTCTTGTCCCAAGGATTGGGGGAAATTATCAAACACAGAATCATCGTTATTTCACCTTCGGACTATTTTGAAAAAAATAGCTATCTCAAAATTTTGATCGGAAGCATTTGGGGGAAAATGGCTAGGAGAGGGGGGCTGATTGCCCTTCGATCACTTTTGACTCTTAAAAAGTGAACTAGAACTTCTGATTTCAAGTCGAATGATCCTTCTCCGAAGTTTATACGACCACCCCTTCCGTAAAAATCCTATATGTTAGCCTAACAATTGGCAACTTGCGTGACTTACAGTCCTTGTCCTGAAGGTTATGGGGGGTTTTTCAACCCAGGAGGCATAGTTATTTTATTTTTTGACTATTTTGAACAAATGGCTATCTCAGAATTTTGATCGGATGCATTTAGGGAAAAGAGAGTGCGGTGGGGGGGGCTCCGACTTTTGACTCTTAAAAAGGCAACTAGAACTTCTAATTTCAGATCAAATGAGCCCCTTCCAAAAATTATAAAAAACACTCATTCCATAAGGACCTTATATTCCCCCGGTGCATAACTTACAACCCTTGTCCCTGAGCTTTGGGGGGTTGTCAACCCTGGAGGCATTGCAAAATGATCTATGGAATATTTTGAAGAAATTGTATATATCAAATTTTCGATCAGATGCTTTTGGGGAAAAGATGTAAGGGAGGGGTTGGGTAGTTACCCTCTGATCACTTTCGACTTTTAAATAGGTCAATAGAAGTTCCGATTTCCAATCGAATGAACTCTCTCCGAAGTTTATATGATCATCCCTTCTACAAAAACTTATATGTTAATAACGGACAACTAGCATAGCTTATAGTCCTTGCCCTGAGGGCCCTGGGAGGGGAGGTTTGACATTCCCAAATACATAATTAATGGACCTTTCAACTATGTTGACCAAAATGGCTATCTCAAAACCTGAGGGATCCTGCTTGCCGTACAATCAATTTTGACTCTACAGAAGGGCACTTGAACTTTCTATGATGTATGATTACAGAAGTATTTTTTCCGCCACTTCAATAGTAACCCATCACGTAACCAGACTCAGATTTCGTTCGTTGAAAAAAAAAGAAAGAAATGAAACCACAAGTAGCTGAAATATGTTAAAAATAACGGAAAGCTTCCGGTAAAGGTTGTTTCAGAGAACAGGATAACTTTAAGAAACGCTAAAGTATGGGTTAAAATAAAGGCCTAAATAATCGCTTGTGTTAAGCTCTAGTTTTTCACAGTCTTTCTTCGACAAAAAATCGGCTAACCTTTTATGTGGTCAAACTATTCAATTCAGTAAGCATAACATACTGTGCGGTGAGCGTAATAAACCCACTTTTATTGCACTTGCAGCACCCTTTGCTATTTAGCAATGAAAGGGGATATGGATGCACCCTTTAAATTATAATTTTGACCTTTGGTTCTCAAAAACGTGGGAAACTACTAGACGAATTTCTTTTGATTTTGATTCAATAGCGGTATTGCACCTTCAATTAGGAAAGATCTTCACGCACTACAATCACGGGTGGCCTGCTTGCTGTTGCAGTCTCTTTAAATTTAGTTAGTATACTTGTTTCATTTTTTTACTTTAATTATTTAATTTACCTTTTAAATTCGGCATCCGAATAAATTCTACAATGCAAGAGTTATTGGGTATTATATCTCATGGGGCGAGGGCTAAGAATCCCGTATATAAATAGTGGGCTCAGGTCCTCTCATAAATATTAATATTAATCCAATTCAATTAATTTATTATTCATACTTCTGGCCCCACACAAAACTATGGCCAGTACAAAAGGCTCTATGGCCGCGATTCCCAACGGGAGGTGCAGGCCCCAAAAGTGGTAGCCTACATGGCATTACTTTAATGGGTCGTGGGCAGGACGTGTACCCTTCTGCTGACTATACTTTAGAGCCTTAATATGAAAAAATGACAACATTTTTAATGTAGATGACGTCACATTCGTATGCATTTAAAGAGAAAAAAAGATACATGATATTATCGCAATGACTTCATGCATTGTATAAAAGATGTTGTATTTAGACAATATTTTTTATTAGTTTAAAATATGCCTAGAGGACGGACCAAAAAAAGATACCAAGTTAATCGCCTTTTAAGCTTCTTTCAGGTAAATACACGTAAAATTTTGGATGACAAAATTTATATGTTAGGGGGGGGGGTATCTGGATTTTAGAAAAGGCTAGGTGGGGCATGGCCCAAAATTAGTTGGGAGCCACTGCTCTATGGCCTGTACAAAAGGTTCTGTGGCCTGTACAAAAGACCTGAAAGATTTGTGGGTACTTTCCCTTATGTGGACACCTCTAAAAAGTCAAGTTTGATTAATGCTAATTAAATAAAAAAAAATAGCATAAATATATATTAGTTTAGAAACAAATTTGGGCTATATATTTGCACATTAGGGGGTGGGGGGGGGGGGTAAAGGATAGCCTATGTTTAATACGTAGCCTAACTTAACCTAGGTCCCTTCCCCCCTCCCTATACCTCCAAAAATAACAGTTTAAATATAGTTCCCAGAGTGGGAAATCCCTGAATACGTACTTATACAACATCAGATGGCGTCAAATCTTTGCTTTTGTCGAGTGGATGCCTCTGGTTTTCGTGACTGGTTTTTAGAGGTGTCCACATATCGAAAATGATTGGAGGGCAACTAGCCCCCCCCCCACGCCCATCATTCCCCCAAACACATCCAATCAAAATTTTGAGATATTCATTTTTTTGAGCGTAGTTGATTTACAGATAGAAAATATATTTTTGAGGAGGATAATCCCACAAAACCCTCGGGGCGGGGTTTTAAGTTATGCCCTGGGGGCATATAAGGTTTTTATAGAAGGCGTTGTCGTAGAAACTTACAAAAAGGCTCATTCGATTGGAAATTCAAAGGGCTAGTGCCCTTTTTAAAAGTCGAAAGTGATTGGAGGGCAACTAGCCCCACGTCCATCATTCCCACAAACACATCCAATCAAAATTTTGCGATAGCCATTTTGTTCAGCGTAGTTGATTTCCAGATAGAAAATATATTTTTGAGGAGGACACTCCGCCACAACCCTCGGGGTAAGGGTTTTAGGTTATTTCCTGGGGGCATATAAGGTTTTTATAGAAGGCGTTGTGGTAGAACGATAATTTGTTTGGGAATTAAAAGGGCTATTGCTCTTGTTAATAATCGAAAGCTGTTGGTGGGCAAATTGCCCCCCCCCCCCCCCACACCCATCATTCTCCCAAATACATCCAATAAAAATTTTAAGAGAGACATTGTGTTCAGCGTAGTTAATTTCCGAATAGTAAATATGTTTCTGAGGAGGGCACTCCCCCACAACCCTCGGCGCAAGGGTTTTAAGTTATGCCCTGAGAGCAAATAAGAACGATGTTGGCACAATGTATCATTTATTATTTTTTTCCTTTAGAGCAGGGCACTTCCTATTGAAGAAGTTGTCGTAGAAACTTCGAAAAGCGCTCATCCAATTGGAAATTGGAGTGACTTGCTCCCTTTTTATTAGTCGAAAGTGATTGGAAGGCTGATTCCACGCCCACCATTTCCCGAAACAAATCCAATCAAAATTTTGAGATTGCCATTTTGTTCAGCGTAGTTGATTTCCAAATAGAAAATATGTTTTTGAGGAGGACACTCCCTCACAACCATCGGGGCAAGGGTTATAAGCTTTGCCCTGAGGGCATATAAGAACGATGTTGGCACAATGTATCATTTTGTTTTCTTTTAGAGCAGGGCACTTCGTATCAAAGAATTTGTCGTAGAAACTTCGAAAAGGGCTCATTCAATTGCAAATTGGAGTTGCATGTGCCCTTTTTAATAGTCAAAACTGCTTGGAGGGCAACTAGCCCCCCACCCCCACCACGCCCAACATTCCCTCCAACACATCCAATCAAAATTTTGAGATAGCCATTTTGTTCAGCGTAGTTGATTTCCTGATGGAAAATATGTTTTTGAGGAGGAAATTCCCCCAAAATCCTCGCGGCAAGGGTTCTAAGTTATGCCCTGGGGGCATATAAGGTTTTTATAGAAGGCGTTGTCGTAGAAACTTCAAAAAAGGCTCATTCGATTGGAAATTCAAAGGGCTAGTGCCCTTTTTAATAGTCGAAAATGATTAGAGGGCACTAGCCCCCCCACGCCCATCATTCCCCCAAACACATCCAATCAAAATTTTGAGATAGCCAGTTTGTTCAGTGTAGTTTATTTCCAGATAGAAAATATGTTTTTGAGGAGGACACTCCCCCATAACCCTCGGGGCAAGGGTTGTAAGGTATGCCCTGGGGGCATATAAGGTTTTTATAGAAGGTGTTGTCGTAAAAACTTCAAAGAAGGTTCATTCGGTTAGAAATTCAAAGGGCTACTGCCCTTTTTAATAGTCAAAAGTGATTGGAGGGCAACTAGCCCCCCCCCCACGCCAATCATTCCTCCAAACACATCCAATCAAAATTCTGAGATAGCCATTTTTTTCAGGCGTAGTTGATTTCAGGATAGAAAATATATTTTTGAGGAGGACACTCTACCACAACCCTCGGGGTAATGGTTTTAGGTTATGCCCTTGGGGCATATAAGGTTTTATAGAAGGCGTTGTCGTAGAAACTTCCAAAACGGCTCATTCAAATAGAAAGTAAAATGGCTAGTGCCCTTTTTAATAGTCGAAAGTGATTGGAGGGCAACTAGCCCCCACCCTCACTCCCATCATTCCCCCAAACACATCCAATCAAAATTTTGAGATAGCCATTTTGTTCAGCGTAGTTGATTTCTGGATACAAAATATGTTTTTGAGGAGAACACTCCTCCACAACCCTCGGGGCAAGGGTTTTAAGTTATGTCCTGAGGGCATATAAGAACGATGTTGGCACAATGTATTATTTATTTATTTTTTTCCTTTAGAGCAGGGCACTTCGTATCGAAGAAGTTGTCGTAGAAACTTCAAAAAGGTCTCATTCAATTGGAAATTGGAGTGGCTTGTACCCTTTTTATTAGTCGAAAGTGATTGGAAGGCTGATTCCACGCCCACCATTTCCCGAAACACATCCCATCAAAATTTTGAGATAGCCATTTTGTTCAGCGTAGTTGATTTCCAGATAAAATTATGTTTTTGAGGAGGACACTCCCCCACAACCATCGGGACAAGGGTTTTAAGTTATGCCCTGACGGCATATAAGAACGATGTTGGCACAATGTATCATTTTTTTTTCCTTTAGAGCAGGGCACTTCGTATCGAAGAAGTTGTCGCAGAAACTTCGAAAAGGGCTCATTCAATTGCAAATTCGAGCTGCTTGTGCCCTTTTTAATAGTCAAAAGTGATTGGAGGGCAACTAGCCTCCCCCCCACCCCCACACGCCCATCATTCCCCCCAACATATCCAATCAAAATTTTGAGATAGCCATTTTGTTCAGCGTAGTTGATTTACTGATAGAAAATATATTTTTGAGGAGGAATTTCCCCAAAACCCTCGCGGCAACTAACACCCTTTCCACGCCGACCATTTCCCGAAACACACGCAGTGAAAGTTTTGAGATAGCCATTTTGTTCAGCGTAGTTGATTTCCAGATATAAATTATGTTTTTGAGGAGGACACACCCCTGAAGGACACAGCCCTCAGGGCAAGGGTTGTAAGTTATGCCCTGGGGGCATATAAGGTTTTTACAGAAGGCGTTGTCGTAGAAACTTCAATAAATTCTCATTCGATTGGAAATTCAAAGGGCTAGTGCCCTTTTTAATATTCGAAAGTCATTGGAGGGTAACTAGCCCCCCCCACGCCCATCATTCCCCCAAACACATCCCATCAAAATTTTGAGATAGCCCTGTTGTTCAGGGTAGTTGATTTCAAGATAGAATTTTTTTTGAGGAGGACACTACTACACAGCCTTCAGGGCAAGGGTTGTAAGTTATGCCCTGGGTGCATATAAGGTTTTTATAGAAGGCGTTAATTCCAACAAACCCTCCTCTTACGCCCACCATTTCCACTTTTCCACATTTCCATTTCCACAAACATATTTTGTTCAACTCAGTTGAAATTTCTGGATATTATGTCTTTGAGGATGATAACCCTTCAGAGCCCTCAGGGCAAGGATTGTAAGTTATGCCATTGGGATATATATAAGGCTCTTATAGAAAGTCTTGTCGTAGAAACTTCATAAAAGGCTCATTCGATTGGAAATGCAAAGGGCTAGTGCCCTTTTTAATAGTCGAAAGTGATTGGAGGGCAAATAACCCTCCTCTCTCGCCAACTTTTTCCCCAAACACATCCAATCAAAATTTTTAGATAGCCATTTTGTTCAGTGTTGTGAATTTCAAGATAGAAATTATGTTTTTGAGGAGGACACTCCCCCTCAGCCCTCAGGACAAGGGTTGTAAGTTATGCCCAGGGGGCATATAAGGTTTTTACAGAACGCGTCGTCGCAGAAACTTCAAAAACGGCTCATTCGATTGGAAATTGAAACGGCTAGTGCCCTTTTTAATAGTCGAAAGTGATTGGAAGGCAACTAACACCCATTCCACGCCCACCATTTCCCCAAACATATCCAATCAAAATTTTTAGATAGCCATTTTGTTCCATGCAGTTTAAAGTTTAGGAAATTTTACCTTTGAGCAGGACACTCCCCCTAAGGTATTCAGGGCAAGGGTTATAAGTTATGCCCTGGGGGCATATAAGGTTTTTATTGAAATCTTTGTCTTAGAAACTTGAATAGGAGCTCATTCGATCGGAAATTCAAAGGACTAGTGCCCTTTTTAATAGTCGAAAGTGATTTGAGGGCAACTAACCGCCCTCTCACGCCCACCTTCTCCCCAAACACATCCAATCAAAATTTTTAGATAGCCATTTTATTAAACGTATTTTGCATTTTTGGAAATTAGGTCTTTAAGGATGACAAAACACCCCCCCCCCCCAAAAAAAAAACCCTCAGGGCAACGGTTGTAAGTTATGCCCTGGGAGCATGTAAGGTTTTTATAGAAAGCGATGTTGTAAAAACATTAAAAAGGGCTCATTAAATTGAAAATTGAAAGGGCTAGTGCCCTTTTAATAATCAATAGTGATTGAGGGGCAACTAACCCCCCTCTCACGCCCACCATTTCCCCAAACACATTCAATCAAAATTTTGAGATATCCATTTTGTCCAACGTAGTCGAAAGTTCTGGAAATTAGGTCTTTTAGGATGATAACCCCATCAGAGCCCTCAGTGCAAGGGTTGTAAGTTATGCCCTGGGGGCATATAAACTTTATACGGAAAGTTATTGTAGAAATTTCAAAAGGGGCTCATTTGATTGGAAATTGAAATTGCCCCTTTTAATAGTCGAAAGGGAGTGGAGATTAACTAACCCCCCTCTCACGCCCACCATTTTTCCAAACAGGTTCAATCAAAGTTTAGAGATAGCCATTTTGTTCAACGTAGTTGAAAGCTCTGGACATTATGTATTTAAGGATGACAAACCCCCCAGAGTCCCCAGGGCAAACGTTGTAAGTTATGCCATAGGGGCATATAAGATTTTTAATGATAGAGTTGTCTTAAAAACTTCAAAAGCGGCTCATTCAATTGGAAATTGAGAGGGCTAGTGCCCTTTTTAATAGTTGAAAGTGATTGGAGGGTAACTAACCCCCCTCTCACGCCCCTCATTCCCCAAACACATCCAATCAAAATTTTCAGATAGCCAGTTTGTTCAACGTTGTAGAAAATTCTAGAAATTAGGTCTTTGAGGGTGACAACTCTCCTCCCAGCCCTCAGGGTGAGGGTTGTAAGTTATCCCCTGGGGACATATAAGGTTTTTGTTGAAAGCGTTGTCGTAGAAACTTCAAAAGGGCTCATTTGATTGAAAATCGAAAAGGCTAGTGCCTTTTTTAATAGTTGAAAGTAATTGGAGAAAGACTAATGCCCCTCTCACACCCACCATTTCCCCAGACACATCCAATCAAAATTTTGAGATAGCCATTTTGTTTAACGTATTTGAAAAGTTCTGGAAAAAAGGTCTTAGAGGATGACAACCACCCTCACAGCCCTTAGATTAAGGGTTGTAATTTATGCCCTGCGGGCATATAAGGTGTTTATAGGAAGTGTTGTCGTAGAAACTCAAAAAGGGCTCATTCGATTGGAAATCGAATTGCCTAGTGCCCTTTTTAATAGTCAAAAGTGATTAAAAGGCTTGGCATTTCTATAGTAAAGATCGATGTGGGTATAATGTATTATTTTTTTGTTGGTGTTTTTGTTTAGACCAGGGCATTTTTTATCGAAGGAGTTGTTGTAGGAACTTCGAAAAGGGCTCATTCGATTGAAAATAGAAAGGGCTGAGGCCCTTTTTAATAGTCAAAAGTGATTGGAGGAAAACTAATCCCCCTCCCATGCCAACCCTCCCATTTGACTGTATGTTTAAAAACTTAATGTTGCCATAGGATTAAATCAAAATTCTCTATGTTAATGTTAATTCCCAATAAGGCATCTCAACACTATCCCAAGAACGACTGAGGGTCTTATGTTCAAACTCTCGGGGCTGCTTGTGCTCTTAAAATTTAACCAAATCAAAATAGCGTAAATGTATCCAAGCTATCAAAGAAAGCAAACAGATTTCTTGCGAATGGTATAAAATTTTCCATTTCAGGTCAACTAGAGGAGGTATGAAACTAAATTAAACACTACTATTTGTGTCCAGATTTTTAAGATGGTGTATGCTGTTCAAAATTGCTGAAAATTTTTCTCCAGCACACAAATAGCAGGCCAAACTATAAATTCTTAAAAAAATTTAAAGATTTAAAGTACTATTTTCTTTTTCTCTGAAAAGACTATGTCAATATAAAACGAACAGACGTTAATTAAAAAAAGTTTTTCCACAAAACAAGTTTTTCAGTGAAAAGTAAAGAACTCCATTAAACAAAAAATGAGCAAAAATAAAATCAAATAATCTACAAAGCGTGAAACTACCACAAATCAGCATCGATAAATAAATGAAACGCAAAACGAACAAAAATTACAATAAATAACCGAGTCAAACTCAAAACGAGCAGAAATTAACATAAGTTGGGTGCAAAACCCCTATGCCTTCCCAAGGCCAAAACATAATTTGCAGTTTGCTGAAAAAAATATAAATGTTTTACTTTTATAACTTTAATAAATCAAATAATATTAACATTTTGATTGCTAAATATCAGTATATGTATATAAAACTGACAATGCACATTCATTTGTATTTTTCAGTAAAGTGCAAATTATGTTCTGGCCTTGGGAAGGCATAGGGGTTTTGAGCCCAACTTATGTTAATTGCTCGTTTTGAGTTTGACTCGGTTATTTATTGTAATTTTTGTTCGTTTTGCGTTTCATTTATTTATCGATGCTGATATGTGGTAGTTTCACGCTTGGTAGATTATTTAATTTTATTTTTTCTCATTTTTTGTTTAATGGAGTTCTTTACTTTTCTTTGAAAAACTTATTTTGTACAAAAAGTTTTTTTAATTAATTTAATTGAAGAGGATTAGAGACACTTTTTTCGTCTTACTAATGAATGATTCCTTCTCTGTCCAACCAAGCTAAGGAATAATAAAAACTTCTCTACGGTGCACCCATACCCTTTTTGGTGAACTACAGTTAACATCATTCCTTAATAAAACACTAGAAAGTGAGGAATAAACTGGAAATGAGACTTCCTTGATCCAACAGACCTTAAGAGTAATGCCTTGTCAATTGCGACCTTTTTTGTCTATATTTTGATTTAATTTGCTGTTTTGGTTTATTTCGTCACTCCCCTTCCTCCCCAAAATTTCTTCTTCATAAATAATTGCTTATGCATGTTTCCTGACAAACTAATGGTACTCAAATCTGTGCTTAACGCAAAGCGCTGAATAGTTCATAATTGCGAACTGCGAATTTAGAGCGATGTTTGTCAATATAACTCTAGCAAAGAAGACTCAAAATATGTAAATTTCCAAAAATAAGTTTAAAAGTATTATTAAAAATAATTAGTATTAAAGTATTAAAAATAATAAGTTTAAAATTACTTATAAAAAGTTATCAACGATAGAATACTTGTACGGTTTAGAAAAGAAGAAGAAGAAGAAGAAGAAAATCGGTCAAAACAGCCTCAAAAAGCAAATTAGTTTAAAAAAAATTACCAAAAAAACTGTTTTTGACAGAAAAGTAAAAAACCACGTTAAAATTTAAGACAGGCAGAAATAAAGTCCTATAACCATTCGATCTTGAAACGGCCAGAAATCAAGGAATCAATAATCAAGGTGGCTGGGAAGAGCTAATGAGAATAAACTGAATGTTAGATAGATACTTGTGCTAATTCCTGGAAACCTCAGCAATTCCAGATTCAGGACTTTATTTAACAGATTTTTTCGATTTCATAAATATAAAAATTCGTTTAAAATAAGTTTCAGTAAAGAGCAAATGACGCAACAGTGTTTAGAAAGTTTAAGGGTGTGGGCGAGGAAAAGTAGCCAAACTACTGTTTATAGTTTATTTTTGTTCGCTTTAAGCTCAAGTTGAATATATCTTTTAATTCCAACTCGTTTTAGGATTTATTTACTTATCTATGCTAGTAATTAATATATTTATGCTTGATGTGCTTGTTTATTTTATTTTCTGTTCGATTTGGGTTTCATTTGTTCTCCGATAGTAATCTATGGCCGTTTTAAGTTTAAATTATTATATAACCTTCTGTTCGTCTTAATTTTCGGGGAAGTTTCCCAGGGGATTACACCTAGCACCAACATCTAAACAGTACTTAATCTAGGTAAAGCGCGTATTTTGTCAAATAGGCCGAATCACACAACGAATTTAAATATTTGCGATCGTAGGTATAAATTGGACTCATAGCCCCTCCACGCCCCCTCCCATACCAACTAACTTCTTCTCACAAACGTGGCTAGTTTACAGATTTTTAAACCCGAATCTAGCAAGGAATCTTCATCTCAGTGAAAAAACAGACTAAGTTTAAGCTGCATACTGACTAGGTGGAATTAGTTCAAAAACAAGTTAAGGTATGATTGAATACAAATACGAGCTAATTCCTGACTTTATGTAAAAACCATCAAAGCCTAGGCTTGGTGCAAAAAAAACCCTAAGTACATGCTGCAGAATTTCAATAACTCGGTGCAAAAATGAGCCAAGTACCAATTACGCACAAGAGCTAACTAGATGTTGGATCGGTGCAAAAATATGCAAGTCAATACTTGTTGCAGAAACGAACTAACTCTTTAATCAGTTTAAAAACGATCTATGTCCAAGCTGTTGGATCTTGGTGGTACGAGACAAACACGAGTGGGTGCAGTGCACAAGCAAAGGAAGCCCAAGGTGGGAACTGATTTAATGTAAAAACAAGCCAAGTTTCAATTCAAAACTAGCTCTAATTTGGATAAAAAACGAGCTGCATCCATAATCGCTGCAAAAACAAGCTACTTGCCGAACTTAGTCCAAAAGCCAGCTAAGTTGTGACTGGGTGAAAAAATTAGGAAAGTCTAAACTGCATTTAGTTCTCTTCCGCTACTAGCTTATTAAGTGGAAAGGTAATAAGGTATACTGGTAGCGCTTTGTTCATATCGGGAACATGAAATGATAGGTGTGATTAGAGATGCGATGTGGTCGTTTGCTTGTACCCTCTTTGAAAGGACTCAGCAGATGGATTTACAGGGGAAAAGCTTCCAGGAAGATCATCCCAGATAAAAGAATGAACCTGTTCCTGAATTACTTTGTTATTGACATATCTTTCAATCATAACCAACGTGATAAACAAAGTAATCAAAATCTAAATGTTCGACAGAGATATTTATGATTTGCTGTTCTTTTATCTAGCTTAATGCGCAATTGTGCAAACATTACACACTTAGTCATTATTTGATTAGCGTCATCACCTTATTACCGTTTTTTGTTTCACTTATAACAAAAAAAAAAAAAAACAGAAAAGGAATTGAAATTAGCTGCCGGAACGTAGTACGCAAGAGTATCTATAAGAAAGTAAAGTATCCAAAGTATCCGTGGATTGCGCAATGTCAATGCCACGAAACTCACGAGTAAATTCCCTTTGAAATAGTCATACTCCTCGTTGATCATCCCTTCTGCAAAGCTTTTCTGTCTTTCCCTATAAGCCATCAAGAGGATCTTGATCCGCATGATTTACCTTCTACTGTCATCTTTGTACCTAGTGACAATAGATAGGTTGGTTTTTATTATAAGTCGAACAAGGCCATGCAAATCAGCGTAATGTAATACGTGTCACAATATAATAGTATAAATACTAATCAACTCTACCCTCCCAAAAATAACAACACAAAAAAAAAAAAATGTAAATCACTCTCCTTTCTTTATCACATCATTGATATTTCTACATACCTGAACGATTTTCCTCTTTAAAGTCGTCTGCAGAATCTCCGGGAACTCAAGGTTACCAGCCTAAAAAAAAAAATTAAACAATTCTTAAATAAGGGATCTGCAGGAAAACTACTAGAAGATGCGCCATATCTACAACTTCTAAATTAAACCTGGGGCAAGAATAATCCGCATCTGAGGCTAGGCTTTTTGTTTAATTTTTTCTCTATTTTTCAATGGTAGAGAATTCGCTCGTAAACAAAACCAGGTCTCTAAAATCTTGGAGCATAGAATTCAACGTCTCTGATCTCCTTACTGTCTGAATCCAAATCTTGCAAACCAAATATTCTAAATCTTCTGATCTTCTCTTCTACTTCTCAACTGAGCCATAAGCGATTCATTCTTCTCTGGCAATCATAGCCCCACATTCCAAATATTGAAAATAAGAAAGGGATTTTTAGTATTCGTTTCCTTACGCTGTAAAATCAAAAACAAAAAAAGAAAAAGATTTTTTTTTAATGTAGTGGACCCACCTGTTTTAAAAGCAAAAGTTGTGAAGATTTTGTTCCGAAAACAAGTTTCTGATATAGTTTCGGAATCTTTGTAAGTATTTTTATTCCAAGAAACATTTATAGAACAAAGGCTTCGAAAGTTTGGCAGCTAAAAAGTGTTGATTAATTCTGATTTTTAATAATTTTGATTAATTCTTTTATAGTGAAGTGAGTGAAAAATGATCGAATTCGATCATTGTCATAACGTTTCGGAATCTTTGTAAGCATTATTATTCCAAAGAAACATTTATAGAACAAAGGCTTCGAAAGTTTGGCAGCTAAAAAGTGTTGATTAATTCTGATTTTTAATAATTTTGATTAATTCTTTTATAGTGAAGTGAGTGAAAAATGATTGAATTCGATCATTGTCACAACTAATAAATTGCACTTTCATAAAAGAGCAATAATTGCGTATTTATTTATGTATGTACTTTTTCTCGAAAACGACACCAATTTTTGAGGGAAAATTGGTATCCTGGGATTTTCTGGCCTAAAAAAAACGATCTATATAGGTGACGAATTTAAGAAAAGTCGTTAAGAGCCTTAATTTTGGGAAGAAGAACCCTGTGAGTGACGTCATATTTTTGAGCACATTTCAAGAGCATACATACGTCATTTTGTCTCAGTACTGGTTGTATCGTTTTTAATGTTCATGAGGCTGGCTAAATTACACAAGATACATAGCTAAGTATAAAATACTAAGTGTAAATTCTTTAAACAAAAGGCATTTTCGGCAGTTTCATAATACCTAGAGGACAAATGAATAACCTATACCACGAAGAACAAAGAAATATACGGTTAGAAGAAATATGCGTTTAAAAGATAAGTGACAGTGAAATACAGTTATAATACTTGCGTCAGCGACAATTACAACAAGTCAAAAACAAAACTGAAGAACAAAGAAATATTCGGTTCGAAAATAAGCGGCACCATTATTAAAACGATCAAAAACAAAAGTGAAGAGCAAAGAAATATGTGGTTACAAGACATAAGAGGAGGTTGCTGCTTACAACGAGAATCAATGTTTACAAGCCTGTCACATACCGCGGGCCGGGGCCTGGTCTTCACATCGGCAATATAATTTTTTTTTCTTCAGCCTGACATATTGAAATTTCTGGCCATAAAAAACGATCTAAAAAGGTTACAACTTTAAGGAAGACTATGTAGTTTAAGACTGGTTGTTGTATCGACACCATGAAATCAAAAAAATAATGAAAATAATTCTAAATCAACTAACTGATCCCTTCCAGTAAACCTTTAGTTCTGAATATAATCTAATCTCAGATTTAGAGATACCAGAAAGGTTTTGATATAGCCTGAATTGAAGACCTAAAACAACCTCAACTGCTTGATTAAAAAAAAAATCCAGAGGCAAGAGCTCCAAATTAATGCTTGGGTGCATGGGCTCTCACAGAATTCACTTTTGCTGGGGATAATGAACAAAAATTTCCAGGGAGAAAAGTATGAGAAAAGCCTTTTATGCTGAAGGACCTACTGCTATTAACAACTTAACAACTCATAGCAGAGCAAGCTGGATTGCATCAGTCTACTAATGATCATAAATACACAAACGTTAGCACAAGATCTAAATCGGTAGTTTTCGTTAACGTCAATTTTCCAGGAGATATCGGACAACCCAATTTTCCTCTGGGGAAAAATTCTCGACCTTGAGAAATTAGGTGATGATAAAAACACTAATGCTAGGTTTAAGCTCGATATGATACCTTTTTATAGCAAATATCCTTCCCATTTTTCTTATTTCTAGTCTATTATTCTTTTTTTATTGTGTTGAGAATTATATTTATGGCTCTATGTGGCCTAAATTACGGAGGATCTCAACAATTTTTTCCAGGAGAATCTGAATTCTATGTAAAAAAAATTAATTTTATCCTGATTTCTGTGCAAAGTTTCTTTCAAAAACCATGAAAATTTTATATAAAGAAACTTTGGGATGATTTCACTAACTTAAATCCTCCCTTCATGCCAATGTGACTTGCATCCTGCATCGTGGCCAAGAAATGTATATCTTTCAAGGTGGTTTTTGACAGCATATCATTAGGTGGGTATTTG
Source organism: Artemia sp. Qi Xiang Cuo (assembly GCF_049724085.1). NCBI lineage: Eukaryota > Metazoa > Arthropoda > Branchiopoda > Anostraca > Artemiidae > Artemia > Artemia sp. Qi Xiang Cuo. The sequence continues at coordinate 35,227,449 of NC_142797.1, forward strand.
TAGGTAGCTTTTGGTCCGAATCCTCTTATCCTTCTACTACCGAAAAATTCATATTTTACGTTTTGTTCTAAAATTTTCTCACAATTTTCATGTAATTAACCTGTTTTTTTCTGTTTTTATCGAAGTTGTGCCCCCTTCAATGCATTCATTGACTGAAGATACACTTTCTCTGAACATTTTCAAATTTCTTATTGTACGGAGTAATTTAATGACTGTATTGTTTTTTCCCTTGAAGCAAACAGACTGGATTCTTGCGAACCTTGCTTTTTGTAAATTAAAGAGCGAGCAATCCCAGCTCTTTGACTTGTCTAGATACACAGTATTTAAATAATACAGTAATAATAAAAACTACTTAATTTGTACAAAAAAAAAAACTGAACAAAAAATTATTGGTGTAATATACAAGGAAAGAGTGAGGTACACAAATGACCTGCAAATGAGCATACTACTACTGCTACTGCTACTACTACTAACAAATCACTGTAGCTCCAAAGAGTCTGAGGCCAACACAGCTACGGATGGTCCTCCTTCATCCCAATCTATTCAAAACCTCCTTCTTTACACTCTCCCAAGGAGTTCCTATTTCCCTTAAATCTTTCCTCATGATATCCTCCCACCCTAATTGGAGAAGAGCCGCTTTTCGTTTGGCCCTAGAGGGTTGGTCAACAAGGACAAATTTGGCAATCTGTCATTCTTCATCCGTAGAAAGCACCCCCAGGCATCTCATTCTTTCTTTCATTATAGCCCTAGAATGCCAGATTAAACCGCATTGTTCGTACAGCTGACTATTTGAGATACGGTCAGTCACTCGGGTACATAAACAATCCGTAGACAATTTCTCTGGAAAATATTTAGCAACTCCTCTTCCGTTTTTTGGAGCGCCTACGCTCCAGAACTTTACTTGACAACTATCATCTCTGTAGCTTCCAATAATCAAATCTTGGTTCGCAGACTTGTCTTCTTATGCTTGCAAATGAATTTCAACTGTGAGAATACACGCACTGGGTCTTGGCTAGTCTACTGCTTACATCTTCACTGCACCAAACGTATTTACTAATAATACTGCCTAGGTAAGTGAAGCTGTCCACTTGATCGATATTCTCGTTCTTCACATTATCTTTCAAACCTATCCTGGCACCCTGAACTCGCAAAACTTCTAATAGTTCATTGATTTTGCTAAGATTTTCATCTAGGATGCTTAAATCATCAGCATAATCTAAGTACAGGAGAATTTTACTTCCTTATCGGATTCCGTGTTCTCCCATTGCCTTTGCTGTGCTCCCTAGGACGAAGTCTATCAAAATGATCCATATAAATGGGGATACAACGCAGTGGTGGTTCTGGCTTCTCTTGTGGTCGGTGAAAAATTTTGATTTACCCCCCCCCCTAAATTTTATCAAAATTTTCATTGATTGACAAAATTTTTAGTTATTAGCACAATTTGAATGCAAAGTATAACAAAAACATTAAAATTGATTGGGTTCGGTCTGCTTACTTTTGTTTTTAAAGAATGGTGATGTATATGTGCGAAAAATGGAAATCTCGGATTCAATTTGCTTATACTTACTACCAACTGCACGTTTTACTTTATTCTAACAACAATAAAATTTCGAAATCTACAAAATGATTATAACCGTTAGACCATTTATTTGGAATTTTTCACCCCTAAAATTTCTGCGCCCGGGGAAAGTGCCCCCTCTAAAACCGCATCTGATAGAACGCAACCCTATTTAGCTCCTCATTTATTATGAAACCAACTATTAACCTCATTCCCTACCTTAACCACGGCAATATTATCCTCTCACATAGCACTAACCACATTTTGCCACAAACCCTGCGAAGTGCGATAGGAAATAACTCACCGTTTCCCTAAAACATCACAATCAAAAAATTTTCAAGGAAAGAGTGAGGTAGAGATTGAAATAAACTGAAAATGAGCATAACATACCAAAAATCTAGAGATTGCCTTCTTTTCCCCAAAACCCCTGCGAAGTGCAATAGGAAGTAACTCAAATTTCACTGGTAGCGCAGTCTAAGTAAAGAGCGATGTGGGCACAACGTGTTATTTTTTTTTTTTTTTTTTTTTTTATCAGGAGTAGAAGTGACCCTATTGACCCCGTACGAACACATGTGCTGCCATCTACAATTTAGTTTAATGCTGACGGGAGTCATTCATACTCCTGCCATTTACCCGTGCCCCAGCCATTTAAACATTTGCCTCTCAATTACTTGGACTATCTGTCTTGGCTTTTCTCTGTCTACAATTACCCAGCCCAGTCTTGATGCAACCGATTGCCCAAAATACTTGATAAATTCAATTCAATTTAAAAAAAATCAACAAAACAATTTTTTCGAAGAAAAGTAAAGAGCTCTATTCAACCAAAAATGAGCAAAAGTCAAGGCAAATCATCTTCCAAGCATAAAACTTCCACAAATCACCATCAATAAATAAATAAGACCCACAACGAACGCAAATTACAATAAATAGCCGAGTCAAACTCGAAACGGGCAAAAATTAACTTGATTAGGGGTGATAACCCCCATGTCTTCTAAAGACAGAGCATAATTTGCAACTTACTGAAAACAGAATACATTTTAAGTATTTTTACTTTTTTGACTTTAAAATAAAACATTCTTGAAACTTTCAGGAATAAATAGCAGTATATGTATGTTTTACTGACAATCCAGGGTTATTTGTTTTTTTTTCATTTGTTTTTTATTGAATGAGGGGGGGGGGTGGTTGCCCTCTAATCACTTTCGACTAATAAAAGGGCTGCTAGCCCTTTCAATTTCAAATCGAATAAACCCCTTTTGAAGTTTTTACGACAACTACTTCTATACGAAGTGCCCTGATAGTAGAAGTGACCCTATTGACCCCGTACGAACACATGTGCTGCCATCTACAATTTAGTTTAATGCTGACGGGACATAATTTATTCAAGGATTATCGATCGAGTCTAATCGGGGGGGGGTGTCAAGGTCAATCGATCTGTTGTTGTTGTTGTTTGGCCACGTGCGAATGACATGAGGAGTGATTTACATAATCGATGGGGGAATTATTGATTCACGAGCGTGGGGAATTATGAAACAATATGGTCATAGAGTCCCTAGGGAGAAAGATTACGTAATCGCTCAATGACCTTAAGAAACAAACATGGCTTCATTGTTGTTTGGTTAGCTTAACCTGAGAAATTGATTTACATAATCGCTAGGGGAAATTATTGATTCACGAAGGGGAGAATTAAGAAACATTAAGGCTTCTTTAATCTTAGGTCTGAGGGATAAAGTTCTTTAGGTCAGAGAGAAAAATCAATATTCTATTTTTAAATAGGGCTTCATTGATCTTTAGTGTCAGGAATTATAATTGACGAAGGGGAGAATTAAGAAACATTAAGGCTTCTTTAATCTTAGGTCTGAGGGATAAACATTCTTTAGGTCAGAGAGAAAAATTAATATTCTATTTTTAAATAGGGCTTCATTGATCTTTAGTGTCAGGAATTATAATTGACATCACTTGTTATCTTGGAATTATGCGGGAGTCTAAAGAGATAGAAATTCTATTTTTAAATACGGCTTCACGGAGCTTTAAGTCGGAGAGATAAATTGATATTCTAACGAAACCCTAATAGTTTAGCTAGGAAAATTTATGAGATGAAGAGATTAACGTAGGAAAGGGTTTCCTAGAAATTTGAAATGCGTTAGCGCAGAGATGCCAAACAAAAGGAACACGCTGAAATTACGCTTAGGGATTATTTGGGCGAAACGGTTTTATCCATTTTATGGGATTATTTCGGCGAAACAGTTAGAGACATTTTGAAAGAAGATTTTAGGAAAGGTTTTAGAAGGGAATTTGAGGGTGAAACTCTGTGGTCGTTATAATACACAAGTTCCATTTGAACAGTGTTGTGGGGTCCTCTACCCCAACCCCAAAGGGTTCCGATCCCCACCCCAACCCCGAAGGAAGCCCCCGGTACTCAAAGGCCCCCCAAGCTCCCATAGAGCCCCAACCCCCCAAACGCCCTCCTCAGACCCTCAAAGGCCCTCCTCTGGTCCTCAAAGGGCCCCCGGATCCCCAAAGGGCACCCCGGACCCCAAAGGCCCTCCCCCAATCCTCAAAGGGCCCCCCGCCTGGCCCCAAAGGGCCCCCCTCCCTCTTCCTCCCTCCTCCCTCCTCCCCCTCCCCTCCTCCCCCTCCTCCTCCCTCCTCCTCCTCCCCCCTCCTCCTCCCACCTCCTCCTCCCCTCCTCCCCCTCCTCCCCTCCCCTCCTCCCTTCCTCCCTCCTCCTCCCCTCCCCTTCCCCCCCCCATTTTTTATACTTTTTTTGTGCATTGAGACACAGAAGGGACACCCTCCCCCAAGGGTCCCCCAAACACCCTCCCCGGGCCCCCCCCAAGAGTCCCCGCGCCCTTTTTTTTAATAATTTTTTATTGCTTTATTATATATTCTGAACAAGTTCCATTAATAATGTAATTCCTAAACACATTTTACAACCTCAAAGAGTCCCCTCCCCAATTTGTAAATACTTTCTTGAATTTTTTAACATGGTATTTTTTAACTTTTTACGTTCCGACCTTTCTCAAAGAGTCAAATTTAAAGTTCTATTCCAAATATTTTCCCGGAACATGAAAAGTCCCAAGACATAAAAAATTTAAAGTTCACTTCTAAATTTTTCCGTAGAAGATAGGAAAAGTTATACTATGATTGTGATTATTTTCTATGAAGATAAAAAATTTCACTTTAATTCTAAATTTTCTTAAATTCAGTTCTGTCCATTCTCAAAGAGATGAAAAAATTTAAAGTTCTGCTCCACATATTTCCCCGGAAGAAGAAAAGTTCAACTTCAATTCTGAATTTTCTCAATGAAAATGAAATAAGTTATTGATCAATTCTATTTTCCCAAAATAATATAAAATTTTCCACTTCAATTCAGATTTTTCTCAAAGAGATGAAAAAATTTAAAATATTGTTCCAAATTTTTCTTTGAAGATAGAAAAGATCAAGTTCTAATCTGAATTTTACCAAAGAACACAATTCAATTCTAATTTCTCCAGAGAAAATAAAAAGCTTCCACTTCAGTTTTAAGTTTACCAAGACATATAAAATTTAAAGTTCAGCTCTAAATTTTTTCTTAGAAGATAGGAAAAGTTATACTTTGATTGTGATTATTTTCTATGAAGATGAAAAGTTTCACTTTAATTCTAAATTTTCTTAAATTCAGTTCCGTCCTTTCTCAAAGAGAGGAAAAAATTTGAAGTTCTGTTCAATATATTTTCTCGGAAGAAGAAAAGTTCAACTTCGTTTCTAAATTTTCTCATTGAAAATGAAATATGTTATTGATCAATTCTATTTCTCCAAAATAATATAAAAATTTTCCACTTCAGTTCAGATTTTTCTCAAAGAGATGAAAAATTTAAAATACTATACCAAATTTTTCATAGAACATAGAAAAGTTCAAGTTCTCTTCTGAATTTTACCAACAAACACAATTCAATTCTAATTTCTGCAGATAAAATAAAAAGCTTACACTTCAGTTTTAAGTTCACCAAGACATAAAAAATTTAAAGTTCTATTCTAAATTTTTCTGTAGAAGATAGGAAAAGTTATACTATGATAGTGATTATTTTCCATGAAGATAAAAAGTTTCACTTTAATCCTAAATTTTCTTAAATTCACTTCCGACTTTTCACATAGAGATGAAAAAAATTTAAAGTTCTGTTCAAAATTTTTCATAGAATATTGGAAAAGTTATACTTTGATCGTGAATATTCAAGTTCTCTTCTGAATTTTATCAAAGAACACAATTCAATTCTAATTTCTCCCGAGAAAATAAAAAGCTGCCACTTCAGTTTTAAGTTCGCCATGACATAAAAAATTTAAAGTTCAGTTCGAAATTTCTACATAGAAGATAGGAAAAGTTATACTATGATTGTGATTATTTTCTATGAAGATTAAAAAGTTTCATTTCAATTTTAAATTTTCTCAAAAAAGTGAAGAAAAGTTCAACTTCGATTCTGAATTTTATCAATGAAAATGAAACAAGTTATTGATCAATTCTATTTTCCAAAAATAAATATAAAAATTTTCAGATTCAGTTTAGATTTTTCTCAAACAGATGAAAAAATTTAAAATATTGTTCCAAATTTTTCATAGAAGATAGAAAAGTTCTTGTTCTCTTCTGAATTTTATCAAAGAACATAATTCATTTCTAATATCTCCAGAGAAAATAAAAAGTTTCCATATCACTTTTAAGTTTACCAAGACATAAAAATTTAAAGTTCAATTCTAAATTTTTCCATAGAAGATAGGACAATTTATACTATGATTGTGATTATTTTCCATGAAGATAAAAAGTTTCACTTTAATTCTGAATCTTCTTAAATTCAATTCCGACCTTTCTCAATGAGATGAAAAAAATTAAAGTTCTGTTCCAAATATTTTCCCGGAAGAAGAAAAGTTCAACTTCGATTCTGAATTTTATCAATGAAAATGAAAAAGTTATTGATCAAATCTTTTTTCCCAAAAATAATATAAAAATTTCCACTTCAGTTCAAATTTTTTTCTCAAAGAGATGAAGAAATTTAAAGTTCTGTTCCAAATTTTTCATAGAAGATAGGAAAAGTTATACTTTGATCGTGAATATTCGAGTTCTATTCTGAATTTTACCAAAGAACACAATTAAAATTTAAAGTTCAATTCTAAATTTTTCGGTGGAAGATAGAAAAAGTAATACCATACGTGTGAATATTTTCCCGGAAGATAAAAAGTTCTAGTTCAATTTAAAATTTTCTCAACGAAGTGAAGAAGAATTGAAGTTCGCTTCTGAATTTTACCAAAGAACACAATTCATTTCTAATTTCACCAGAGAAAATAAAAATATTCCACTTCATTTCTTTATTTCACAAAGACATAAAGAAATTTAAATGTCAATTCTAAATTTTTCGGTGGAAGATAGAAAAAGTAATACCATACTTGTGAATATTTTCATGGAAGATAAAAAGTTCTAGTTCAATTTTAAATTTTCCCAACAAAGTGAAGGAAAATTCAAGCTATCTTCTGAAGCTCACCAAAGAACACACTTCAATTCTAATTTCTTCAGAGAAAACAAAAATCTTCCACTTCAGTTCTTTATTTCACAAAAACATAGAGAAATTTAAAGTTCAATTCTAATTTTTCGGAGGAAGATAGAAAAAGTAATACCATACTTGTGAATATTTTCACGGAAGATAAAAATTTCTAGTTCAATTTTCAATTTTCTCAACGAAGTCAAGGAAAGTTTAAGTTCTCTTCTGAACTTTACCAAAGAACACAATTCAATTCTAATTTCTCCAGAGAAAACAAAAATCTTCCACTTCAGTTCTTTATTTCACAAAGTCATAAAGAAATTTAAAGTTCAATTCTAAATTTTTCGGTGGAAGATAGAAAAAGTAATACCATACTTGTGAATATTTTCACGGAAGATAAAAAGTTCTAGTTCAATTTAAAATTTTCTCAACGATGTCAAGGAAAGTTCAAGTTCTCTTCTGAACTTTACCAAAGAACACACTTCAATTCTAATTTCTCCAGAGAAAACAAAAAGCTGCCACTTCAGTTCCTTATTTCACAAAGACATAAAGAAATTTAAAGTTCAATTCTAAATTTTTCGGTGGGAGATAGAAAAATTAATACCATACTTGTGAGACTAAAAATGAAGATATTTATGCAGAGTTTCAACTAGCTATGGCTAAGTTTGCTAAAGACAAGCTATTTTCTTGCGAAAACACACAAAATCAGAAAAAATGTTAAATGTTGCTTTAGTACCTAAACAATTAGACTAAAAATTAAGAAATTTATGCATAGTTTCAACTAGCTATGGCTAAGTTTGCTAAAGACATGCTATTTTCGTGCGAAAACACACAAAATCAGAAAAAATGTTCAATGTTCCTTCAGTACATATGCAATTAGGCTTAAATGAAGATATTTATGCAGAGTTTCAACTAGCTATGGCTAAGTTTGCTAAAGACAAGCAATTTTCTTGCAAAAACACACAAAAACAGAAGTAAAATGTTCAATGGTCCTCTAGTACCTACGCAATTAGTATTAAATGAAGATATTTATTCAGAGTTTCAACTGTCTATGGCTAAGTTTGCTAAAGACAAGCTACTTTCGTGCGAAAACACACAAAATCAGAAAAAATGTTCAATTTTCCTTTAGTACCTATTCAATTAGGCTTAAATGAAGATATTTATGCAGAGTTTCTACTAGCTATGGCTAAGTTTGCTAAAGACAAGCTATTTTCTTACAAAAACACACACAATCAGAAGTAAAATGTTCAATGTTCCTATAGTACCTACGCAATTAGGCTTAAATGAAGATTTTTATGTAGAGTTTCAACGAGCTATGGCTAAGTTTGCTAAAGACAAGCTATTTTCTTGCTAAAAGACACAAAATCAGGAAAAATGTTCAATGTTCCTTTAGTACCTACGCATTTAGGCTAAAAATGAAGATATTTATTCTAAGTTTCAACTATCTATGGCTAATGTTTCTAAGAACAAGCTATTTTCTTGCTAAAACACAAACAATTTCAGAAAATATGTTAAATGTTACTTTTTAAAAATATAACTTTGTATAAATATGTATATTTTTATGAAGAGTTTCAAATTGATCTGGTTAAGTTTGCTAAATACAAGCTATTTTCTTGCGAAAACACACAAAATCAGAAAAAATGTTCAGTGTTCCTTTAGTACATACACAATTAGGGTAAAAATGAAGATATTTATGCACAGTTTCAACTAGCTATGGCTAAGTTTGGCTAAAGACAAGCTATTTTCTTGCGCGCGCGTACGTAGGCTAACCTAGCCTAACCTAACTTAACCTAACCTAACTTAATCTAACCTAACCTAACCTAACTTAACCTAACCTAACTTAATCCAACCTAACGTAACCTATATGCGCGCGTACATATGCTAACCTAACCTAATCTAACTTAACCTAACCTAACAATATTTTTTCTGATTTTGTGTGTTTTCGCAAGAAAATAGCTTGTCTTTACCAAACTTAGCCATAGCTAGTTGAAACTCTGCATAAATATATTCATTTTTAGACTAATTGAGTATGTACTAAAGGAACATTGAACATTTTTTCTGATTTTTTGTGTTTTTTCGCAAGAAAATAGCTTGTCCTTAGCAAACTTAGCCATAGTTAGTTGAAACTCTGCATAAATATCTTCATTTAAGCCTAATTGCGTAGGTACTAAAGGAACATTGAACATTTTTTCTGATTTTGTGTGTTTTCGCAATAAAATAGATTGTCTTTAGAAAAATTAAAAATAGATAGTTGAAACTCTGAATAAATATATTAATTTAAGCCTAATTGATTAGGTAATAGAGTAATATTGAAAATTTTTTCTGATTTTGTGTGTTTTCGCAAGAAAATAGATTGTTTTTAGAAATATTAGACATATATATTTTTAACGTTTCATAAATAAATTACTATTGATCATTATTGTTTAGTTAATAAATTAACAATGAAAATTTTTAATGAGTTTGTTTGTTTTCGCAATAAAATAGCTTGTCTTTAGCAAACTTAGCCATAGATAGTTGAAACTCTGCATAAATATCTTCATTTTTAGTCTAATTGCGTAGGTACTAAAGGAACATTGAACATTTTTTCTGATTTTGTTTGTGTTTTCGCAAGAAAATAGCTTGTCTTTAGAAAAATTAGCCATATCTAGTTGAAACTATGCATATATATCTTCATTTAAGACTAATTTCGTGGGTACTAAAGGAACATTGAACATTTCTTCTGATTGTGTGTGTTTTCGCAAGAAAATAGCTTGTCTTTAGCAAACTTAGCCATAGATAGTTGAAACTCTGCATAAATATCTTCATTTCAGTCTAATTGCGTAGGTACTAAAGGAACATTGAACATTTTTTCTGATTTTGTGTGTTTTCGCAAGAAAATAGCTTGTCTTTAGCAAACTTAGCCATAGCTAGTTGACACTGTGCATAAATATCTTCATTTTTAGCGTAATTGTGTATGTACTAATGGAACACTGAACATTTTTTCTGATTTTGTGTGTTTTCGCAATAAAATAGCTTGTCTTTAGCAAACTTAGCCATAGCTAGTTGAAACTCTGCATAAATATCTTCATTTTTAGTCTAATTGCGTATGTACTAAAGGAATACTGAACAGTTTTTCTGAATTTGTGTGTGTTTTCGCATGAAAATAGTTTGTCTGTAGCAAACTTAACCATAGCTAGTTGAAACTCTGCATAAATATCTTCATTTAAGTCTAATTGCGTAGGTACTAAATGAACATTGAACATTTTTTATGATTGTGTGTGTTTTCGCAAGAAAATAGCTTGTTTTTATAAAACTTAGCCATAGATAGTTGAAACTCTGCATAAATATATTCATTTAAGCCTAATTGCGTAGGTACTAGAGGAACATTGAACATTTTACTTCTGATTTTGTGTGTTTTTGTAAGAAAATAGATTGTCCTTAGCATAATAAGCCATAGATATTAGAATCTCCTAAAAAATACCTTCATGTAAGCCAAATCGATTATGTACTAAAGGAAAATTGAATATATATTCAGAGGTTGTGTGTTTTCGTACGAAAGTAGATTGTGCTTAGCAAACTTAGACATAGATCGATGATTCTCTGAATAAATTTCTTCATTTAAGCCTAATTGCGTAGGTCCTAGAGGTACATTGAACATTTTACTTCTGATTTTGTGTGTTTTCGCAAGAAAATGGCTTGTCTTTAGTAAACTTAGCCATAGCTAGTTAAAACTCAGCATATATATCTTCATTTAAGCCTATTTGTTTCGGTACTAGTGGAACGTTTAACTTTGTTTCTGATTTTGTGTGTTTTTGCATAAAAATAGATTGTCTTTAGAAAACGTAGCCCTAGAGTCTTGAAACTGTGCATAGATTTATTCATTTTTCGATTCTTTACTTAAGTAATAGTGGAAAATAGATGATATTTTCTGAGTGTGTGTTTTGTCTCTTGAAAATATCTTGTCTTTAGCAAACTTAGCCATAGCTAGTTGAAACTCTTCATAAAGATCTTCATTTTTAGTCTCACAAGTATGGTATTAATTTTTCTATCTCCCACCGAAAAATTTAGAATTGAAATTTAAATTTCTTTATGTCTTTGTAAAATAAAGAACTGAAGTGGCAGCTTTTTGTTTTCTTTGGAGAAATTAGAATTGAAGTGTGTTCTTTGTTAAAGTTCAGAAGAGAACTTGAACTTTCCTTGACATCGTTGAGAAAATTTAAAATTGAACTAAGACTTTTTATCTTGCGTGAAAATATTCACAAGTATGCTATTACTTTTTCTATGTTCCACCGAAAAATTAGAATTGAACTTTAAATTTCTTTGTCTTTGTGGAATAAAGAACTGCAGTGGAAGATTTTTATTTTCTATGGAGAAATTAGAATTGAATTTTGTTCTTTGTTAAAGTTCAGATGAGAACTTGAACTTTACTTGACTTCGTTGAGAAAATTTTAAATTGAACTAGAACTTTTTATCTTCCGTGAAAATATTCACAAGTATGGTATTACTTTTTCTATCTTCCACCGAAAAATTAGAATTGAACTTTAAATTTCTCTATGTGTTTGTCAAATAAAGAACTGAAGTGGAAGATGTTTTTTTTCTCTGGATAAATTAGAATTGAATTGGGTTTTTAGTAAATTTCAGTCGATAGCTTAAACTTTAATTCGCTTAATTGATAAAATTTTAAATTTAAAAGTAAATATTTTTCTCACATGAAAATATTAAAAAGTATGTTATTACTTTTACTATCTTCCACCGAAAAATTTGAATTGAAATTGAAATTTCTTTATGTCTTTGTGAAATAAAGAACTGAAGTGGAATATTTTTATTTTCTCTGGTGAAATTAGAAATGAATTGTATTCTTTGGTAAAATTCAGAAGAGAACTTGAATTCTTCTTCACTTCGTTGATAAAATTTTAAATTGAACTAGAACTTTTTATCTTCCGGGAAAATATTCACATGTATGGTATTACTTTTTCTATCTACCACAGAAAAATTTAAAATTGAACTTTAAATTTTTATTGGGGAACTTAGAATTGAATTGTGTTCTTTGGTAAAATTCAGAATAGAACTCGAATATTCACGATCAAAGTATAACTTTTTCTATCTTCTATGAAAAATTTGGAACAGAACTTTAAATTTCTTCATCTCTTTGAGAAAAAAATCTGAACTGAAGTGGAAATTTTTATATTATTTTTGGGAAAAAAGATTTGATCAATAACTTTTTCATTTTCATTGAGAAAATTCAGAATCAAAGTTGAACTTTTCTTCTTCCGGGAAAATATTTGGAACAGAACTTTAATTTTTTTCATCTCTTTGAGAAAGGTCGGAATTGAATTTAAGAAGATTTAGAATTTAAGTGAAACTTTTTATCTTCATGGAAAATAATCACAATCATAGTATAAATTGTCCTATCTTCTATGGAAAAATTTAGAATTGAACTTTAAATTTTTATGTCTTGGTAAACTTAAAAGTGATATGGAAACTTTTTATTTTTTCTGGAGAAATTAGAAAAGAATTATGTTCTTTGATAAAATTCAGAAGAGAACAAGAACTTTTCTATCTTCTATGAAAAATTTGGAACAGTATTTTAAATTTTTTCATCTGTTTGAGAAAAATCTGAACTGAAGTGGAAAATTTCTATATTATTTTGGGAAAATAGAAATGATCAATAACTTATTTCATTTTCATTGAGAAAATTCAGAATCGAAGTTGAACTTTTCTTCACTTCTTTGAGAAAATTTAAAATTGAAGTGAAACTTTTTAATCTTCATAGAAAATAATCACAATCATAGTATAACTTTTCCTATCTTCTATATAGAAATTTAGAACTGAACTTTAAATTTTTTATGTCATGGCAAACTTAAAACTGAAGTGGCAGCTTTTTATTTTCTCTGGATAAATTAGAATTGAATTGTGTTCTTTGATAAAATTCAGAAGAGAACTTGAATATTCACGATCAAAGTATAACTTTTCCAATATTCTATGAAAAATTTGGAACAGAACTTTAAATTTTTTTCATCTCTATGTGAAAAGTCGGAACTGAATTTAAAAAAATTTAGAATTAAAGTGAAACTTTTTATCTTCATGGAAAATAATCACTATCATAGTATAACTTTTCCTATCTTCTACCGAAAAATTTAGAACTGAACTTTAAATTTTTTATGTATTGGTTAACTTAAAACTGACGTGGAAGCTTTTTATTTTATCTGCAGAAATTAGAATTGAATTGTGTTTGTTGGTAAAATTCAGAAGAGAACATGAACTTTTCTATCTTCTATGAAAAATTTGGTATAGTATTTTAAATTTTTCATCTCTTTGAGAAAAATCTGAACTGAAGTGGAAAATTTTTATATTATTTTGGAGAAATAGAATTGATAAATAACTTATTTCATTTTCAATGAGAAAATTCAGAATTGAAGTTGAACTTTTCTTCTTCCGAGAAAATATATTGAACAGAACTTTAAATTTTTTCATCTCTTTGAGAAAGCTCGGAACTGAATTTAAGAAAATTTAGAATTAAAGTGAAACTTGTTATCTTCATAGAAAATAATGACAATCAAAGTATAACTATTCCTATCTTCTAAGAAAAAATTTAGAGCTGAACTTTAAATTTGTTATGTCTTGGTAAACTTAAAACTGAAGTGGAAGCTTTTTATTTTCTCTGGAGAAATTAGAATTGAATTGTGTTCTTTGGTAAAATTCAGATTAGAACTTGATCTTTTCTATCTTCTAAGAAAAATTTGGAACAATATTTTAAATTTTTTCCTCTCTTTGAGAAAAATCTGAATTGAAGTGGAAAATTTTATATTATTTTGGGAAAATAGAATTTATCAATAAATATTTCATATTCATTTAGAAAATTAAGATTAGAACTTGAACTTTTCTTCTTCCGTGTAAATATTTGGAACATAACTTTAAATTTTTTCATCTCTTTGAGAATGGTCAGAACTGAATTTAAGAAAATTTAGAATTAAAGTGAAATTTTTTATCTTCATAGAAAATAATCACAATCATAGTATAACTTTTCCTATCTTCTACGGAAAAATTTAGAAGTGAACTTTAAATTTTTTATGTCTTGGGACTTTTCATGTTCTGGGAAAATATTTGGAATAGAGCTTTAAATTTGACTCTTTGAGAAAGGTCGGTACGTAAAAAGTTAAAAAATACCATATTAAAAAATTCAAGAAAGTATTTACAAATTGGGGAGGTGACTCTTTGAGGTTGGAAAATGGGTTTAGTAATGACATTATGAATGGAACTTGTTCAGAATATATAATAAAGCAATAAAAAAGTATTAAAAAAAATGGAGAGGGGACTCTTTGGGGGGCCCGGGGAGGGTGTTTGGGGGACCCTTGGGGGAGGGTGTCCCTTCTGTGTCTCAATGCACAAAAAAAGTATAAAAAATGGGGGGGGGAAGGGGAGGGGAGGAGGAGGGAGGAGGGGAGGGGAGGAGGGGAGGAGGAGGTGGGAGGAGGAGGAGGGAGGAGGAGGAGGGAGGGGGAGGAGGGGGAGGAGGGGAGGGGAGGGGAGGGGGAGGAGGGAGGAGGGAGGAAGAGGGAGGGGGGCCCTTTGGGGCCAGGCGGGGGGCCCTTTGAGGATTGGGGGGAGGGCCTTTGGGGTCCGGGGTGCCCTTTGGGGATCCGGGGGCCCTTTGAGGACCAGAGGAGGGCCTTTGAGGGTCTGAGGAGGGCGTTTGGGGGGTTGGGGCTCTATGGGAGCTTGGGGGGCCTTTGAGTACCGGGGGCTTCCTTCGGGGTTGGGGTGGGGATCGGAACCCTTTGGGGTTGGGGTAGAGGACCTCACAACACTGTTCAAATGGAACTTGTGTATTATAACGACCACAGAGTTTCACCCTCAAATTCTCTTCTAAAACCTTTCCTAAAATCTTCTTTCAAAATGTCTCTAACTGTTTCGCCGAAATAATCCCATAAAATGGATAAAACCGTTTCGCCCAAATAATCCCTAAGCGTAATTTCAGCGTGTTCCTTTTGTTTGGCATCTCTGCGCTAACGCATTTCAAATTTCTAGGAAACCCTTTCCTACGTTAATCTCTTCATCTCATAAATTTTCCTAGCTAAACTATTAGGGTTTCGTTAGAATATCAATTTATCTCTCCGACTTAAAGCTCCGTGAAGCCGTATTTAAAAATAGAATTTCTATCTCTTTAGACTCCCGCATAATTCCAAGATAACAAGTGATGTCAATTATAATTCCTGACACTAAAGATCAATGAAGCCCTATTTAAAAATAGAATATTAATTTTTCTCTCTGACCTAAAGAAAGATTATCACTCAGACCTAATATTAAATAATCCTTAATGTTTCTTAATTCTCCCCTTCGTCAATTATAATTCCTGACACTAAAGATCAATGAAGCCCTATTTAAAAATAGAATATTAATTTTTCTCTCTGACCTAAAGAACGTTTATCCCTCAGACCTAAGATTAAAGAAGCCTTAATGTTTTTTAATTCTCCCCTTCGTGAATCAATAATTTCCCCTAGCGATTATGTAAATCAATTTCTCAGGTTAAGCTAACCAAACAACAATGAAGCCATGTTTGTTTCTTAAGGTCATTGAGCGATTATGTAATCTTTCTCCCTAGGGACTCTATGACCATATTGTTTCATAATTCTCCACGCTCGTGAATCAATAATTCCCCCATCGATTATGTAAATCACTCCTCATGCCATTCGCACGTGGCCAAACAACAACAACAACAGATCGATTGACCTTGACACCCCCATTAGACTCGATCGATAATCCTTGAATAAATTATGTCCCGTCAGAATTAAACTAAATTGTAGATGGCAGCACATGTGTTCGTACGGGGTCAATAGGGTCACTTCTACTATCAGGGCACTTCGTATAGAAGTAGTTGTCGTAAAAACTTCAAAAGGGGTTTATTCGATTTGAAATTGAAAGGGCTAGCAGCCCTTTTATTAGTCGAAAGTGATTAGAGGGCAACCACCCCCCCCCCCTTCATTCAATAAAAAACAAATGAAAAAAAAACAAATCACCCTGGATTGTCAGTAAAACATACATATACTGCTATTTATTCCTGAAAGTTTCAAGAATGTTTTATTTTAAAGTCAAATAAATGAAAACATTTGAAATGTATTTTGTTTTCAGTAAAGTGCAAATTATGCTCTGGTCTTGAGAAGGCATGGGGGTTGTCAGCACTACTCATGTTAATTTTTGCCCGTTTTGAGTTTGACTTGGTTATTTATTGTAATTTGCGTTCGTTGTGGGTCTTATTTATTTATTGATGGTGATTTGTGGAAGTTTTATGCTTGGAAGATGATTTGCCTTGACTTTTGCTCATTTTTGGTTGAATAGAGCTCTTTACTTTTCTTCGAAAAAATTGTTTTGTTGATTTTTTTTAAATTAATCATTTAAAACACCAGATTGAAAAATTTCCAAGGAAAGAGTGAGGTAAAGATTAAAATAAAATGAAAATGAGCATGAAATACCAAAAATCTAGAGATGGGCTCTTTTCCCCACAACCCCGCGGAGTGCGATAAGAAATGACTCACCTTTTACTTAAAACACCAGAAAAAAAAATCCGCAAGGGATTTGGCAATAAATTAAATATAGTATTTCATGTCCCCAAGCCCTTCGAAAGTTGAGCAAATGACGAACAACATCGCATTACGCTTCGTAGGATTGGAGAGGACGAGAGGAACTCCCCTTTTATTTAAAACACCATATTGAAAAAATCCGCAAGGGATTTGGCAGTAAATGAAATGTAGTATCTCATGTCTCCAAGCCCTTTGAAGATTGAGCAAATGACGAACTATATCGCATTACGCTTCGTAGGGTTGGAGAGGAACTCCTTTTACTTAAAACACCAGATTAAAACTCTTGTCTATTATATAAAACACACTCGAGAAGTGAGGTTTGGTTAATCCTAATGAAATAAAACAAAATATGATGAAAATATAATAGTTTAGAAACCAATTTGGGCTGTATATTTGCACATGAGGGGGGGGAGGGTAAACCAGAGAATATATTAAATACGTAATCTAAACAAACCTATTTTAACCTAACCAAACCTATTTCACCTAATAAAAAAAAAATGATGAAAAAAGAATACTTTATTAGCAAAATTGTGAAAACTACAACTTGGAAATATGCTCCAAGAACGCAGAAATGTTCTCAAGAATCGCGTTAAAATGAACTCGGCCTTCTGCCTTTACTGCCGCCCGCCACATGTACTCTACTAAGTATGAATGTAAATGATGGCGGGATATACCTGGGTGCCGTTTGTTCCTCCACTTTGCAGAACCCCCCTTCTCTTTACTTTTTGGGTAGAGGCGCCGGTTTCTGGGTCGACAAGATTATTTTTGTGGTTCACTTTCAAATGAGTGAAACCTGCTTGTTCCAGCTCAGTTGTGTTGTAGCCCTTCCAATAATCTGAAATGATTCTTAAACATCCATGGTGGTACACAATATTCTATCACTAGTCAAAGCAAACTAACCGGTGTTCTCAAGAATCACTTTAATAATGAACTAAAATGAACTAGATCAAGAATCGTGTTAATAATAAACTTTTCTTTGTCTTTGAGACGGTCAGCCGACGCCTTTTAATTAACTTCAAGTGAGCATAGCGATGCCAAATAATACGGAAAACTGACGTTTTACATTTTTAGAGCCGTGTAATATTAAGTTATGTATCATACAAAATCAATAATGGTACCCCAACAACAACCCCAACAATATGCCTTATTCCGTTTCTTTTTCTTTTAACAAAATGTCTATTATTCGACCAGGAATAATGTATTTCATGAAGATTTGTCTGATATCCGACACAAGATTACTCTTTGACTCTTTCAGAAATGTTATTCTGACGCACTATTTCAAGATCAAATCGCAGAAAAACTGACATCGGCTCAAGTAATTAAAATCCACTTTGCATTTGAAAAACAATACGTCGGCAAAAGCATTTCCTTTCGATGTAAAAATGATTAAAAGGCTTTAGATTAATTAAAAACTTGTATTATTTAATTGGAACCATTGATAAGATTTATTTATATTTTAGGTTGTATTTGATATGCACTGACGCGAAAATCACTAATAGTATATCAATTTCTGATCCCTCTAATCTATTACTCACCAGTTCATTTCTACCAACTTTAACCTATGTTTCATATAGGGTTTTTAGCCCATGTTCTTTTTGAACTATCTTTGTTTGTTATGTTATAAATTAACTAATAATAAATTTTTTTTCGAGTGAATAGATGTTTCTGTTTAATTTTTCAAAAAGAAAATGCATTTTGTTCCTCTAGAAATAAAAAAAAACTTCTTTTAGTTATCCTTTTTTAGATCCACTCGGTGCTAAAAGGAAATTTAGACTTAAGGCTGCATTGGAAACTTCCCATATAGAGCGCTATTTTAAAGTGATGCTACTTAAAAAACATGCAACCTAGGAATCTGCCCTAATAAAATTACAATATCTACGTCGAGAAATAGTAATGCGTTGCATTAAACTGAAAGTGCGTGTTTATCTCTCACTGCTCGCCTCTCATTGGATGTTAAGGATTTTCATATTTTAGAGTGGCCAACTGAACTCAGCAGCAACGTAAAACCGCCATATTTAACAGAGTGCCGTGTGGAGATTTCTGAATGTTTATTTGACTGTATAAAAATCTAGTGATCAGTTGGATCATGTCCTTTGAACAAACCACTACTAAAGGTAGAATTAAGATGGTGCCTAAGCCCATGGGTCTGTGTAGAAAATTGAATTTTATGGATACTGAGGATGAAAATATGAACCAATCTTCTTATGAGGAAGGATTGAATTCAAGTGAAGAAATGAGTGAATTTGCTGATAGTGGTGTTGTTACTAGCAGCCCTATTGATAAAGAAAAGGAGAGAATTTTTC
Source organism: Artemia sp. Qi Xiang Cuo (assembly GCF_049724085.1). NCBI lineage: Eukaryota > Metazoa > Arthropoda > Branchiopoda > Anostraca > Artemiidae > Artemia > Artemia sp. Qi Xiang Cuo. The sequence continues at coordinate 35,246,371 of NC_142797.1, forward strand.
TTCTGAGTCCAACTAAGACTAGGTATCCTTGTGGAGGATTTGACAGTTATCAGCCTAATGTAGGCTTACCCCCAATGTCACCACCTTATAAGAGGGTTAGAGCTTTGAGACTGACTGAAGAACCAAATACTCCTAAAACATTAGTCGAAAAATGTACACAGCCAGTGAATCCATTGCTGAAATTATCTTGTGTTGCATCCCTTAAGAAATGTCCAGAAACACCAGCTCCTCTTTTCAGACAAAGATCTCTAAGTTTAAGGTAAGCATGACTAGGCCCATTTTTATTTTAGCCTATTTTTTTTTTTTTTTTTTTTTAATATTTGGGACAAGCCCATAAGTTGCCAAGGTTAGGCTAGCTTACTAGTCCAGCTGGTGTAGGTCTAATGTTATTCCTGATAGTGCACAGTAAAGCTATAGAATAGCAGCTCTATAGAAGGAGACATGCTAGAACAAAAGGAGACATTTTTACACTAGCCTACTAATTGTATGCTTGTTTTCTACCTTTTTTTTGCATTTTTGACAATCATCTCACATATAGCACTAGGCTAGCCTGCATAAAAAATGATGTTGTTTTTACTTTACAATATGCAGCAAGTTTGAATTAATCACACAAACACTTTTTATGTCAGTTTTCATCCATCTTTTGAAATAAATTTTTGAAAATATAAATTCACTTAATTTAGAAGTAAGTAAGTAGGCTAATTGGATTAATGGTACTCCTTGACTACTAAGGTCCTTCTATCAGTCTGGCAGTGTGTTGTGACATAGGGGATTGATTTCTGGGCCCAGTATTATCAAGCAAAGGTCAAACCCACTGTGTTGCTACAGGACTCACTTAATTTACCTTAAAACACAGCTATCAGCTTTGAAAAACAATGATTTGCAATGAATAGGCCTATTTAAAATAATTCAAGAATGTGTTTTTAATGGATCAGTCAAACATTTTGTGGATTTATAATCCACATTATTGTGTTCTATATTGTTTTGTTGGAAACCAAGTTTTAGGCAGAGGGACAGCTGAGCTTATGCTTAAGCAGAAGGGATCTAAACCCTTAAAATTGCAAATAGCATCAATTTTCAAATCTAATAGCTGTGTTTGGATAAATCAAATGAGACCAGTGGCAGATCCAGGGGAGAGGCAAGGGGGCATGCCCTTCTAAAATAATCTAAACTAGTGTAATTTACTTCATTAATGCAAAGTTTACATTATTAAATGCTCCTACCACAAGTTTATTGGATCAACCTATTTTGCACCCTCCCCCCTAAAAATCCTGGATCTGCCACTGAATGAGACCATATTATCATAAAATTTTGATTAATAAAAGGGCATTGAAATGTAGAAATACAGATCATAAAGTCAGAATTTCATCATTTATGTTAGATTTTATTTAGCCTTGGGATATATATGAGACTACTAGGAGAGGGGGTTGGGGCTGAATTGCCAAAATGTGAACGAAACCATGAAAATAAGTCTAGAATTAGCAAAAAGGTGTCCCTTTTGTCTCCTTACTGGAGAGCTGGCTACTCCCCAGGCTCAACAGGTGGAGGCTACTATTAAACTTTACCCTCCAATACCCCTCTCTCCTATTGGTCAAACAGGCTGTATACCCCAAATTATACTTACTCAATTAAATTTTCAGATGCTGAACCTGCTTTTGTTTTACTCATTTGCTGTTTAAATCAATTTAAAAAAATAGTCATGTAAAGGAAATTTGTTGTGCATATGTTATCATAAATGTTTGAAATTTGTGAATGTCAGCATTCACTGGTGGATGTCCAAATATCTCTTTTTCTCCTTGGATTTAGTCAGCATTGCCATTCAACTTTTTCAGTTTAATGAAAAGTTTGATGATGACATGCTTGGTTAGCTTAGTTTAGGTTTTTAACCCATATCTGATATTTATAACCAGATTTTACCTAAACTAAAACTAACATAATCTAACCTAACTTTAGCTTTTGTCATCATAGCTTGCATACAACTGAAAAGCTGACTTACAAAGCCAAAGCTAATTTAATCTAAGCAGAAAAAAGGAATTTTTGACATTCACCCATGAATGTCAACATCAACCAGATTTTAGACATTCATGGTAACAAATAGGCCTACACAATTGTTGTGGCATATATTTGGTAATTTTTTTTAATTCAAAGATTATTGAGATAGCTAATAAATAGCCTAGAATTACTTTTCTATTTAGAATTCACCCTGAATCTTAGTCTAAAATTTGTTTCTTTTGCAGAATCTTTTGATTAAGTTACAATTTTTTTTTAATTTCCTTGTTTTGTTTTATAAAAATGCCATTTTGTTTACTGGTGCTTTGATACAGCATGAAGCAGAAAAATAATGAATTCTTCTGATGCAAATTATTATCTGTGATGAAAAAATCACACATCCTCCTAGATTCTATTAATCAAGTTTTTCATGGAGCTGGAGGGATTCAGAGGTAGGCCACATGGTTGTGGTAGAAACAGCCTAGACTTTGAATCCTTTTAGCTCCCCAAATGTAAACCAAAAATTTTTTTTACACTTCATGTTTTTTGTGTCTCAAGCATTTTTCAATTGGAACATCTATGGTCTTCAGTGCATATTTAGTATTTCCTATTTAATGGAACAGCAAATAATCAGTAAACAAAACATCATTTCTATAAGAGAAAGTGTAAAGAACTTGGTAAATTGATGAAAAGAATTTGTAACAGAACCAAATTTTATATTTAGATCCAGAATGAAATACTGGCTCTAAACATAAGTCTATTTCTTAGCTATCTCAGTAATATGTGAATTGAAAAACTTACCATGTATTTGACTTTTAGGGTAGGTGTGGCTAAAGTCTATGGGTATGCTTTAAGGAATAATATTGGCAAGTATTTTAGAATGTTTTCAAGTATCCTTAGCATTTCCTTGAAAGTGGGAATGCAGCACTAATGCTGGCTAAATTTTCAGTTGTCTCAATTTAGTTATTGATTATGAGTAACAGCCTAGAAAAACAATTTTGTTGCCATGTTCATGCCAGTCATCAGCATCAATACATTATGATAAAATTGTAAAATCTATTCATTTTCCCTTTTACTTTTATTAATTCTTCCTTTTTTGTCCTAGCTGACATTAGATAAATAGGTAAGTTGAATGCTCACCCTTGGTATCAGTTAATAGTTTAGTTTGAAATCTGATTAGAAAAATAGACAACAACATTAAGTTCATGGTCTATAGATTACTGCTTTTAATGGATTTGACAGAATGAAACATTTCAAATTTTTGTCTTAAGTATTTATGTTTGACAATTTGAGGGATGATGGAAGGGGCCCTTTGTGCACAGATATTCTCTTGAGCGCATATATATGCATACAGATTTTTTTTTAGGGGGGGGGGGGTGTAAAATCACAACTGTAGATTCAAGGTGCATTATATTTGGTACTTAAAAATAAAGATTACTCTCTCCCTTTTTGTTTGCAGGGGGGGGGGGCTGTTTCCTGCTAGATATATACTAAACATGCTCATCCCTTTAATATTGCATTTATGCATCTTCTCAAATTAAATGCTTGTTTGAAATTTCTATCATGCCGTGAAACTTTATCTTAGTTCTGAAATTTAAATATGGTTTCAGCCACCATGCAAAAAGTGAGGTAGTAAAGTAGCAATGCTACTTTTCAGTTTTCAAATTTGTTGGCAGATTTTGTCTGAAAATACAATTTTATATATTAAAATACTTTTTGCTCAAAGAAATGCTGTCAAACATAAGTTGTGCTGCTAAAGTGTCTGCAGCTTTTGGAATTCTGTCTGATTCTGCTATTGGCAGCTTTGGAACTTTTTCCATACCTGGGTGTCAGTGACACATTAACAAATTGATTTTTTTGGGAGGAAGGGGGGATTGCTGAATCAAATGAAATTTTTTGTTATGTAGATGTGTATTAGTGCTTAATTCATATTTGCTGCTAAATTATTGTAGATAATTATCAAATTTTGTTGGTTGTGCATAGCTATCCCTGCATGTAGGGCTATATTCATTTATGCTATATTTTACTGTATTTCTAGTTTTCTGTTCAGTTCTGCTTTAGATTTGTCTATTCTGAGAACCCTAGCCTTCCATTTTTTATTTTAAATGTGTACTTTTCAAATTGTATTATTGTGCTCAAAAGTGTAAGCTTCTAGTTTAATCTGAACAGCAAATTCAGTACACATTTTTTATTTTATATTTTCTAGTTATATTAGATGGCTAAATTTACCATATTTCTTCACTTTTGTACCTCCTTCCTTTAGGATGATTCCATAAGTGCAAAAGTATATGTTAGTCTTAATCAAATAAATTGAATATCTTTTAGGTCCAGATCTGGTGGTGCAACTCCAGTTGAGAGTGAAAGATTATCATCACCCCCTGTAAACCAGTTCACTCCCAAAAACTTAGACAACCCTAAAAAGAGAACAAGATCCAAAACTCTTCTGACAGATGTTAATGATCTGATGTGTGATGATGAGAGTGATGATGAAAAACCACCTAAAAGGATTGCTTTGCAGGAGGTTAATATATCACGGTATCACAAGGTAATCATTTCTTTTGAATTGCATCCATTCAATGTTTATTCAGGTTAGCCTTTTTGCAATCCAAGTTGTTGTTTTGTAACTGATTTTTTTTTCTAACCCAATTAATTTTACAAGTATATAAAAATTAAAATTCTTATCTGTAAAGTTGTCAATTCTTATATATCTAGGTATAATCAAAATAACTATGACATAAAAGGAAATTTGTACTAAACGCTTGTTAAACAAACATTGAAAGTAGAAGGCTAGTTTTCATGTACACATTTAAGGTCTTCTACTTTTCTTAAATGGGGTTCCTTTTCCTTGACCAATTTGAATTTCCATCAAAAGCATAATGTGGTGTGATATATCATGAACAACAACAGTATAGGAGTCAATTGCCATATTAAGAAAAATATTGCTGATCAGCAATATTTTAACTCAGTTTTGCAATATGAAGAGGCAATATAATTGCAATATAAATAAAATCTTTAAGGTGGAATTTCATTTTGTTGATAAAAGAAATGTATTAAAAACTCATAAAGTCAGATTACAAGAAAAAGTACATTTAGAAAAATTCAAATTTTATTTTTATTATAGTTATCCTTGTTAAGAACATAACTAGGCAAAAGTTTTAATGTTAAAAAAAGAAAATTGTTGACTAGTTTGTTGTTTGCCTTATTTTGATACAGGTCGGTTGAATAACAAGGAGCTCATTACTATCACTTGACAATATTAGTTTTTTGTGGTTCTTTTTTATTATTATCTCTCAAGAAAGTTCAGTTGCAACTGACATTTTGTGTTCAGTGTTCAGCATATTACATGAACTGAACAAGCTATTTTCTTTGATTGTACTACATTTCACAGCTTCTTCTATTGCTTATTAGTTAAAAAAAGCTCTCTCCTCAATGAACTTACAGCTTATACTATCACAATTGCTAGGGATGCTGTAAAAGGGGGGGGCATAGTTGGAATCAAAAGATTGAGGTTGAAACAGGATCAGAATCGAAATTGGGGGAAATATTGGCATTGTCCAATCACCATTTATAATATCTTTACCATTAGAATAAGGGGAGGGGGATCCTCTCTTCAATAAACATTCAAAAAATTGATTGCTAAAATTAAGATGTTAAAGTCTTGTATTGAGAAATAGTAATGTATGATAATTTGGATTTATATATTACGGTCTTTCCAAAACATGCCCGCTTAGAGGACGGGGGGGGGGTAGGAGGGGGATATTCCTATGAAGTTGTAGTCTAATATACTTATTTATGTTAGACACCTATCCTACCCCTTCCCCTAGCAAAAATCATCAAACCCCTCATACCCAACCCACCCCCTCTCCCATACCCTTAAATTAATGATAAATACAAGTAATTCAATAAATAAAATAATTTTTCAACACTGCATTGCAACATACAGCAGCACAATTAAATTTATTTTCTTTAGGTCTAATCAGCATTTTTTTTTTTTTTCAGATTAGAAATTTTGGTCAGTTATGTACTGCTGTTCTTCATGATTTTTTTTTCTCAAGAAGGAAGATTGGAAAAGGGCAGCACCTTAATATATATATATATATATATATATATATATATATATATATATATATATATATATATATATATATATATATATATTCAATAATTCAAAACTATATTCAATAATTAGGTGATATTAGGATAACAGTCCCAGATATTGTTAAGTATTAATACTTGGTCATATTTTGCAGGAATTTCATGAAATAAGGAAAATTGGAAGTGGTGATTTTGGCACTGTATATATTTGCCGTAATAGATTGGATGGATGTGATTATGCAGTAAAGAAAAGTTTGAAGCCTGTAGCTGGCAGTGGGAATGAGTAAGTCATAGTAAACTTGCCTATGATTAAGTTTTAGTAGGCTATGCTGAAATTAATAGGTGATAAGGATTTGTGGTAAAGATAGTGTTTTCTACAATATATAAAACAAAGCTTTACTAATTATCATGATTGCCCCCTTAAGGGCAACCTAGTAGAAAACGAACCCTAACCCACAGTAACCAAAAATTTAAAAATGCACATGGAAAAAAAACCTGTCAAGTAAGGAAGAGTAGCCATTTGAAGCTGATTCAGGACTGGTAACTATTATTTCAATTAATCTTAATGACAAAGTTCACTGCAAAAACAAAATTGTGGGAAATCTGAAAAATAGCTGAAACCCCGCAAAATGGTGTTGGATCAAATGAAAAATGCACCATCAGTGTCACCATAGCCAGAAACCCCATTTAGGAGAATTGTAGTCCCCCATCTTACACTACAAGGAAAATCACTTTTGCTGCAGAAGCAATGATGCGTCTCCTTTTTTCGTTAAGAAACGTGTATATGACCACCATGGATGCCACGAACAATTTTCTTGGGGGGAGAGTCCCACTAGAATTTTTGTTGGGGTATTCACATAGTAGCATACTAATTAAGTGGTCTAGTATTAATAAAAGTAATGTTTTTATGCCCCAAATACTGATATTTCAAACATATTTGGTAAATACCGATCATAAAAGACAACGCTGGTGTATCAACAAGACTGATTGGAGATAACCAATATTTGGTGATGACACCCATTTCACTGGGTGTTGTGCAATGGTTTGATTGTGTTTTGGAAATAAAGTTTAATGATGGCATCATTTTTCTATGTAATTATCTTGATTAACTGTGATATTTAATCTTAAATATTTCTGTGGAATAAGCGAAACGCATCATCTATAGTTATTATTTAGCAAGGCACCTACATAAGATTTTGTTTCAGGAGGGGGAGGTCACAACTTGGAAAGTTATAAAAATAGGTGAATGATATAAAAAAAACGGGAAATTATAGGGGAAATGCCAATGCTTGAGGTCTGATGTGGGCTAATGGCTGAAAAGTCCCTCTGTACTGATCCCTTTCAAAAAATTGGAATAATGTATGCTTTGGAATGTTATTTTTTCTTAGGATTTTTAAGTTAAAAAGAACTATTAAAAAACAGATTCTTACTATTATATGCTTTGACATAAAACTAGGGCACAGGTTGTGCTAACTTCTTTGCTGTGTAAATAAATAATTTTATCATAAGCCATGGTCATATAATTTTATCATAACCTGCTAGATATCAGTTTGTTTTAATCTAAATGTATTGTCAAATAATTTAATCATAAGCTGGTAGATATATACTTTCTGTTATTCTCAATCAGATTTCCAAACAAAACAAATACTCTTTTGTGTTTTTAGTAACAAAATCAGGTACTTTAAAAGATATCCTGTGCACAGTAGAAAAAATAATAGTACATTTTATTATAAACCAAATAAGGCTATACAAATACAACACAGTATTCTGTAAAACACATCACAGTGTCATGTTATACACTACAACACAGAAAAAAAAACGCTTTGCTATTAAAGTGTTGGATCAATTAGACAGGCGTCTTCTGAAATAGATATTCATGCTCAATGGGATCAAACTGTGAATATAGCCTCTAAAATATCCATTGGTTTAAAACAGGGGTATTTTTCTACCATGTCAGTTTTCTATTTTGTGACATTGACTATTTTTTGACATTGTTGATCTGTAGCAAAAAGGGGTAATCAAGCCTCAATTTGGTTTATGGAACGAATCTGTGCTATTTTTGGCTGACGATGTGGTCCTCCTAGCAAAATTTTCAAGTCTGTTACATATTATAACTGAATATTTAGATCTAGAAAGACTGCAGTTAAATAAATGGAATAATTAGAAAAGTAAATAAGAATAAAGATGACGTTTAGAAGTTTTTATTTAGAGGAATGTATGTTATTGTAAGTTAAAAGGGCGAGTACTTGTGTTACATAATAATATCTGACGCTGTCAGACAGTAAAGTATTAAAACGTATTCCTGTAAATGAGACGCTGAAAGGGGAGGGGGGGGGGTGAACAATTCGTATTAGAATAAAAAGATATTAATAAGTAGGATTATAGGGGACCTATATATTATGGGGGAATTAAAGTGCACAGGGACTTAAATATCCCCAGTCACATTACCAAAATCGTTGTATGGACTGCACCAATAATGCATAACAAGGTAATTAAATGCGATTTAGGACACTCCTTGTCAATAAATAGGAAACTTCAGTTGCCAAGGTTTAGGAAGAAAGGCCTTTTAAACTAGTATATTACGAATTAGAATAAAAGTTTAGAATTCTAGAATAGAAGTCTAGAATTCTCGGAAGTCCCATGAGTGAAGAAATAACCCACCCCTTCTCTCCCACTTTGAAATCTAATTGAAGGAACTTCTCCTTATAAAAAGTGAAAATAATTGCCTAAAACGGGCCTTTTTAATTTCGTGCCCTTCCCCATAAGGGTCAGAATTGTCTGCATCTATTATTACACAGACCGGAATATTTGCCGGTATTGCATTAGTGCAACAAAATGGATTTATACATAGCTTTATTGTGTCTCGGAGTGCATTATAGTTCAAAGCTTCTAACCCATCTACCTATGGGCAAACTTGACTGTATCTATTGGCATTAACATGTGAATTGGCCAGTTTTACTTTTGACAACCCACCTAATTTTAATTGTACTGCCTGAATGGTCAACATCCTTGTATTTACTTTGGGGATCAGAAAAATCCTCATTCTAATAGCTCTCAAACAAGAAACAGCTACGAATTTAGATGAAATCTGCGTTTCTCGTTTCAAATGCAAATTTGTCTTATTTGCATTTTACTCTGAAATAAGTCTTCATTCAGGAAATGTCAGTTTTATGTCAACTGTGTGCTAATCTTAACCAATTTTCATGCTTATTTTTGTTAATTTTAATAGGTTCTTAATTTCCTCCTTTTGGAGAGTTTGGTCTTTGGAGATCCAAAGCATGGTTTGTTAAGTCAAGTAAGGATAGCGAAATAAACGGATCAATATAGCAGCGTACATGCTAGGATCTGTTGCTACTTACAAAATGTATTTGCGAGATCTTTGGAATGGCTTTGGGAATCCAGTTAAAACTTACTTGGAGTGTTGGAGGCGGGGGGGGCAAGCAGACCTCTAATCTTGACTTGGAGTAGAGGAAGGGTTAAAAATTCTAGTCCCCAATCAGTTTGAATTTGTTGGTACTATAAAGTCCCTGTGGATCTAGAACCCATTCCCTGGGAAGTAGCAATGTAAACCGAAAAATATTATGTTTACCCTGGGTTATGAAATTAGGGTACCTGCAATAATTGAGGAAAAGCTTGGTGGATCGAATTAACTTTCAGGAGATTGTTGGGGGACAAAGTGCACCTCTAATTTTTTAATTTTGTATTTAGAGAGAGGGGAAGAAGCCGCCAACGAATTTGCGTCTCCCATCCACCCAAAAGTTTTTGTACTATTAGCCCCAATATAACTTTGAATGTATTCACGATGAAAACATTGAGACAAGTCAACAGACAGTAGTTCTGTATGCGCCCAGGCTATCAAAATAGCATAGCTGTAATATCTCGGGAACGATTGGGAAAATCGAGTTGAAAATTTTAGGGAGTGTTTGAAGAGCGGAAGGGAATCCAATTATCATATTTGCATAAAGGGATAAGAGTGCCAAAACTTTTTTGTGTTCTACATGATGTTTCGCCGAAAAAGGAGGAAATTATTTATTTTCGCATAATCTCAAAGCCATATCCGTAATTTCTTAGATCGAGGGACCTGTATTCACAGAAAAAATACAAAACAATATCGTTTCGCCTGAAAATTGGTCAACAAAAATTGGTTAATTTTTTGTATCAACTCGTGGCTCTGAAAATGGGCCCAAAATTGTTTTGTCTCTAAAAGGCTTGCAATTTACTTGGGGTTATAGGAAGGAGAGTGGCGGTTCTGACCTTTCTTGTACTCGGGACTCCGAAAAATTTTCAGGCCAGGTTTTGACATAATTTTCATTTATTAACAAAATTTGAATACAAAATATCACAAAATATGTTCGGTGTACTTACTTTTATTTTCAAGGAATTGTGATGAAGATATGGGAAAAAATGAAAATTTTTGGTTTGAGACTTCGGTTTGAAGTTTCAAGCTGTTCATAACAAAAAATTTATGCGCTCCTTTGTGAGGGAGTTGTTTATTTTTTTTTTCGTCTGCATTTGTCTCTTTAGCCAAAATATTCAAGGAGATAAGTTTCAAGTCAAGGAAAAAAAAATTTGACCTTTTAAGGCCGAAATATTTTTTTTCGTACTTTAAATTGCTGTTGACCTAAAGACAATGCTGTAATAAGGCCGTATCCAGGGGTCCAGGGGGGGGGGGCTAGGGAGTTTGAATCCCCCGAAATGTTTTTACAACTCATAAAAACGGAACAAAAATTAATATAAATAAATTTTTAATGCGCTTTTAAAAAGTTCTTCTTTGTAAAACCCCATCCCCCGAAAAAATCCTTTGTACACCCCCCCCCCCCCCGAAAAGAATCCTGGATACGGCTCGCTGCTGTAAGTTTCAAATTGATCGGAAAATTTTTTTTTTACACTTTCCAAACCCCTTAAAACCCTAACTCTCCCCAACAAAACGCAGGATCCTCTTTGGACCTGAGAACATTCGCTGAAAGTTTCGAAGTAGATGTCATGTAATCCCCGGGGGTATATTTATTGAACCTTGACTTTATTGAAACTTTAATCTGAACAAAATGAGCTCAAAATTGTGATTGGATGTAAGGGGGAGATAGGGAGTGGGCAGCAAAGAAGGGCACAGGAGGGAGTATGATGCCCTCCAATCACTTTCAACCCTTACAAAAGGCACTAAAACTTTCAGTTTCGAATCGAATGAGTCTCCTCTGCCAAAGAAAAATACCTCTTCTATTAACTTTGAAATCATATTTCTTACCCTGTATCTTTTTGTCTGATTAATACCTTTTTTAGGAAAATGGCAATTCGTGAAGTTCAGGCTCATGCCATTTTGGGCAAGCATCCACATGTTGTAAGATATTATTCAGCCTGGGCTGAAGATAATCATATGATTATTCAAAACGAATATTGTAATGGCGGGAGTCTTGCTGATGAAATGGAAGACAGGTTCAAGTCTGGCAAAGTTTTAACAGAAGCGGAATTGAAGAACATCATGTTTCAAGTTGCAGAAGGGCTAAGGTATGTATTCGCTAAGTTACACTGCTAGGTAAGGTTCAGCCTCAGCTTGAACGCGTTTGATGATTTTCCTGACTTGGGAAAAACTTTTTTTTTGTTTACTGTTAGCTTTGCCTCTTCATATGCTTCAAGAGTGGTCGAGGAGGGGTGTGCTAGCTCTCAATTTTTGAATGTTACTGTTGATTCTTTGAAACTTGAGTTATTCTTTTGCTTGATCTGTTTGAGACTTTTTTAGACTTTACTGAGAAACTCTAATATTGAATTTCTAAAATTTTATTTGGTCCAGAACACAATTATCATCAAAGATTATTAATTATATGTTACTATCGTCATTCAGGTATGTATGCAGGGAGAGAAGGCCCGAGTCCCCCATTCCCCCCAGCAATAACTCTGTTTCTTTGAAATCTTTGTGTTTTTTTAGATCTTTTTTCTCAACTTTCTTTTGCTGGGCTTCATAATTTTTTTGCATTCCAGAAAACAATTATCATCAGTAATCATTAATAATTCATTGATTTTATTTATGAATTTAATAATTTACTTACATCCTGGCATAAACAAAGACTGGCATAAACAAAAACTGGTATATTCAAGTACTTGCCCCCCCCCTCTCCCCCGAAAACTCAAGATTTTTTCTATATTTTTTTTTACTTTACAAGTAATTAATTTTTTTTGTGTTTCTTGAAATGTCTCCCCAAATTAATTGTTGTGTACTCGCCTACCTTCATACAAAAAGTTCAGTTTCATATATGCTCCTAATTAGTAAAGGTGGATAATATCGAAGTCTTTAGTACTAATAAGGGTGCGAAATGTTTTGTTTTCTGCTATTTCAACACAAAGTGATAAGGGATTCTTAACAATAGGCTTTTTAAGCGCACTCTGCGTCATCCTTGTGTGTACATACATCGTGATTGATGCAAATTTGAACTTCAGGGTTTCTTGTTCTACAAGAATAAGGTTTTTATTTTGTGGGAACATTTGGAAACCTTCTAGAGCTGCACCTTCTAAAATAGATCAATCCATAATCGTGTGTTGATACTATTGATAGTGCTTTTAATTTTAAATAGCAATTAAGGTAATTTACCTATTGGATTTATCTTGCTTGCACAATGGGTAGAACGTTAACATGACAGGTTTAAAATGGATTGTTTTTTTTTAAACTTTGTTTTCAAGCAATCCTTCATCCTTAAAATTACACCTAATTGCTGACCTTAATCTGATTTTGATTTTTTTTCTTTTTGTTTTGATCGATTGTCTCCTTTTTTCTCAGCATCAATGATTATGCATTCAGTAATTACTTTGTTTTGAATGGTCATTTTTAAGTGTTAAATTGCATGGATTGGAGGGTTAAGCGTTTGTGTTGAAGATTTTATGGATGATAACTTTGTAACAGTTTTTCCTTTGTTTCTGTCCCCAGTGTTAATTAAATATTGTATGTTTATTATTGAATGATTTTATTCGACTCTCATCTTCCTTGCTATTTTCTTAAAATTGGAACAAAAGAGCAGGATCAAGAATAAGGAGTAACAATATATATATATATATATATATATATATATATATATATATATATATATATATATATATATTAGACCCCAGTGCCGCACTGGCAGATCGACCGAACGCCGCTAACGAGAGGTCTGGTCAAACGCCGCCGAAGTGTCGTAACTGTCGCCGGCGCGCCGCCACTGACAGTGGTGGCGGCGTTCGGGCGACTTTAAATAATTTTTACGGCAATTCTTTATTGCGTCAACCACAAAGTTGGAGCTTTTACTTCTCGTGGGGTTTAGTATTTCGATTTTCCTGATTAGAAATCAAGCAGGGCTTGCACCATCCCCGAATTTTCGGGTATTTCCCCAAAAATCTATGCGTCACCCCAAAAAAAAATTTTGTTCCCCGAATCCCCGAAAATCACGCAATCACGGTGCCACCCCTAGTGATTTATCACCAGTGACTTTCCCTGCCAAATATTATTTTGTATGCCATAATTCTTCACTGCTGTATTGTTCATTAATTTTCCTCTCTTTGTTACTTTGAATAAAAACCAAACAGATGCAATATGCTATTGCAAATACTGCAGAATAAACAGTTCTTCATATGTTGACAAAAAAAAATATCGTCTTTATGAAATGAGTTTAAATCATTTCGAATGCAGTTTCCCAAGCGCTATTTCTTACATCATTCTTAGACAAGAATTTTTTTTTCAAGTTTAATAGAATTATAGAACGAATTCACTACTATACAGCTTCAGCCTTTTGTTGGATTTTGAAATTGGCAGCCGACATATTGTTTATACAGCTGAATTGTAAATTTGCAGTTGTTTTGTTTTTTTTGCTGTTTTTAGGTAAGATTTTCTTAATGTTTAATGCTCAATTATTGAACGCCCGATAGAAAATATAATCTTCTTTCAGGAACATTTTTTCCCCCCCCCCCCAAAAAAAAAAATTAAAAAACAGCCGTCGGTTGAGACAAAATTTAGATATAGACTAAGCGATGTACAAGGTTGGGGAATTAAAGATTGAACCGGAAGTTACCACAAAAATATGATTCCTAAATAAATTGTAAATTATTGCCTATATGGGAGGGGGATAGGGGGCTATCATTTTTAAATGATAATACATCATTTTTTATTGAAAGCAGGGATGCCAAAAAAATAATTATTTTTTTTATTTAAAGTGGAGACAGAAGAAAATGATATCAAATTCCTTGGGAAATCATTGAAATATTTTGATAGACCCAGGGCCCCCCCCTTAGGACATGTTCATTGTCTTGGGTATTTTGCGATTTCTCATAGGCTACTGGCCTTATTTGGCTTTTGTGTGTGCTCCCTTTTAATTTGATTCTTTGGATCTTATGGAATGCCATGGCGAATCTATCACTCAGTTTTCCAATAATTTGAGGTATATCTAAATAATTTCGACATTTTGTTGTTGTCTTTGTACCCCTTTACTCATACCCTCAATTTTTTTTTCAAGGAACACTAAGCTGTTTAACGTTATTTTGCGTGTTTGTTTGAACCATTTTTTTGTTTGGGGGAGGGGCAATTTTGGTTGGAAGGGGGGGCTACGAAAAAGACTCGAAAAATGAATAAAAAATGTACTTACATAGATTTTTGCTACTTTTTTGCGAGTCGGAAAAACATTTCAGAGGGGGTTCAAACCCCCTAACCCTTCCCCTGAATACGGGCTTGGTTCACGGTAATGAACTTTAAGAAAATAGCAAGGCCGTACCCAGGATTTGTTTTTTCGGAGGGAGCTATATTAAAAAAAAACGTCGAGGAGGGTTTTACACAAAAAAAAACTAAAAAAACGCATAGAAAATTTGTATCCATTTCTGTTACGTTTTTACGAGTCAGATAAACATTTCGGGGGGGGGGGGGTGAAACTTACGAGTCAGATAAACATTTCGGGGGGGGGGGGGTTGTTAATTATTCAGTAAATTATTTTTCTAATGAAAGCTGAGACGGTATCCTATCAAGGTGGTATCCAGAGGGGGGGTTTTTGGTAGGTATAATATTTAAATGATAATAGCTCGAAATTTTATTTATTGAAAGCAGGGATCCCAAAAAGTTCATTTTGTTTTAATTTAAAGCAGAGACGGCATCCTATCAAGGTGGTATCCAGAGGGGGGGGGGGTATAGAGCTATTATATTTAAATGATAATACCTTTGATTTTTTTTTTTTTTTAAGCAGAGGTGCCAATAAGTTAATTATTTTTTGTATTTAAAGCAGAGACGGTATCCTATCAAGATAGTATCCAGAAGGGGGGGGGGAATAGGGAGTTATTAAATTAAAATGATATTACCTTGATTTTTTTTTTATTGAAAGCAGGGATTCCAAAAAGCTGAAAAGATTACAAAATTAACAAGATTTTCGTGAGTTATACTTGATACAGAACTTGCATGATTTTATCTTCAAAAGGGAAAAGGAAATATGTGTCCAATCCGTTTTTTTCCCTATTTATGAAACGTGGTTAATTTCAAAACATTCATTCATAAGTATCAGGTAGATGCACACTGACACATCTTCCTGAGTTAATAAGAATAACGGCATTCGCGCCAAACCTTGCGCACTAGTGATACGGGCGTCCTTGATCAAGTGCCCAAGTTGCACTGAAGGGTCAGGTTATCATAAAAGCTTACTATTTGGGAAGTTCAAAGAGGAGTCTCTGACAGTCTTATGACCTCATGGTACTATATGTTGCAACGTTCTTACGTATCTACAGTGGTTTAAAAAATTCGATCACCCCACAAATGATTACCCAAAATATGCTCAAATGTAACATTTGGAATATTATAACACTTTTTTCAAAGCTTTGAAGAAAAGCAAAAAAGTCTAAATACCCCTAACTACGCTTGAAAGCTATTTTAAAAAGAAAATCTTTGGAGATTTCCATGGAAATGACCATAGCAGAAGCTTTGAGCCTGGTTCTCAAAGCCTGGGATCAAAGAGGAGTCTAAGTATTTTGACCACAGGTGACTTATTGTTGCGCCTTTCTTAAATTTGGTAATTCTTGTGAGCATTTGGAAATTAAAGCTTAAACTCAATAACTGATACTAAGCGTCCTAACATTTTGCTTGGATTAAAAGTGACGAACTAGGATGAACATTTCAACATCTTCCTGGAGCTACTTCACTCTGCATATTATTTCATTTGATTACACTTAAAACGGATGAGCTTTTCATTTTTTACCTAAGAAAATAGCTGGCACTTCATTTTTCTTCATAGCCAATAAACTATTAAGTGTTTTTTGTGTCATTGTAATTGAAGTGTTCTCGTGTGAAGTGTTCATCATGTATTTTTCAATTTGAAAAATTTACTCCTTTTAGATACAGTTTAGAATTTGACTGATATTAGGTATTTATCAGTTTATAATTTGGAATGAATCTCCAAAAGAAAAAATGAATAATATCCAAAAGAGCAGCCAAAAGCGATAAAAAGCAGCAGTTGAGCCTTAGACTACATAACGTATATTATATAAAGAAGCCAAAAAAAAAACTTTAAAATACATTTTTTTAAAATTGTTATTAAAAACCATTTTTTAATAAAAGAAGGGTTATTGGTACACAAAATGACCAAAAAAAAAAAAAAAAAAAATCAATATCAAAGTTGCCCCTTTAAAATTTTTTAAAGTTGAAAAGAAATATATAGGCAAAGGGCATTATTAAAAAATTAAGCTTCTAAATTCAAAGTTACATTCAAAGTTTTTACCCAGATAACTGACGAATTTTGTGATACGGTATTTGAAGTTTTATATGCAGTTATGCTCGATGAAAAAAACTACTAATTTTGATAATTAGTTATGTCAAGAATACATAGCTAATAGATACTTCAACTACTCGTATTATGCAAGGGTTCTGAAAAGCCAAACCCTTTCGTTTCTACCAGATTTCTACTTCTCTTGATGAATAACGAAGAAGACCAGCGACTTGTGAATTTTTGAAATCATGAATAGGCTCGAAACTTTTGCAGATTTAAGATCTAATTTGAGAAAGAATGATGAAAACATTAATGATTGTGGTCAACATTGATCCCGCCGGCGTCTTACCGGCGGCGCGGCGTGCTGTTTTTTGCCCCGCCGCCGCCGGTCTTCCCTCATCGGCGCGGCGCCGGGGTCTATATATATATATATATATATATATATATATATATATATATATATATATATATATATATATATATATATATATATATATATATATATATATATATATATATATATAAATATATATATATATATATATATATATATATATATATATATATATATATATATATATATATATATATATATATATATATGTGTTTGTATGTGTATTAAACAAAAGAGCCTGCTTCGTAGGTTTTTTGATGCCCACCCTCCCTTCGCTCAGGTGGAAGCTTGGGGCATTGGCCTTCGCGAATGGCCCAATCAGATCAGGTCTTTTTCGGTGTTAACTAAAATATATGTTACAAATAGAATGGGAATTTAATGGGACGTTTACATATATCAAATGCACCAGATAATTTTTTTTTTAGAATCTTCGCGAGCTTTTGATGGCCCTCGCTTCACTTAGGCTAAAAATACTTGCAGAAAAGTAAATTACTAATACATTTTAATTTTTATTTAAAGTGGTAAATGCAGTACACTATTAATAACAACATCCTAAACATTCAATAGTCCAGAACTTTGAAACACAAATTACCGCGTTTCAACAAGTTTTCGAAAATTTTTGCTAGTTCATTTGAATGATTTCCGCAATCATTGCGAATGTTCATTTTCAATTATTCAATCTTGTGTGAGCTATTACTTTGAACTTTACCCTTATGTGACCTAACAAATAAAAATCGCATGTAGTCAGATTTGTTGTTCTGGGAGGCTAAAAACCTGCGGAAACTACTGTGCATACTATTTTGACAATTTTCTTGACAGATGAAGACGAGACTATGCGTATTTCCAGCAACATTGTACCACGGTGGACGCTTCTTGGGTTTAACATCAAGTGTCCATGAAATTTTCGGAAAAGAATGTACAGTTTCCACAGGAAATTCTTGCAGCTGAAGCGAAACTTTCATTTTCAATTTTCGCATGTTTTCAAAGGGAACAATATTACTGTGTTTAGTAGTCTATGTTTGGCTTTAGCATCTGCAATTTCCTAGATGTGCGAAAATCACATTGCGATTGTAAATTTCATTTTTTAGCGAGAATAAGAAATAAGAGACTTGGCTTTTTTGCCTTTTACTTCAAGCTGCATATCTGTAGTATACACGTTTGCGAATATCATAACTCCACCGCTATTGATCAGCATGAAGACAAAAAGTGTCTACAAAGTTGCCGTTAGCTCTGTTCATTTCTATGTAGATGACACTTGATTTTTGAAAATATCCCATCTCCATGATATGGGAGTCCTTGACCATCACTGTCCACAAAAAATCCTAAGGATACGATGCGCTTAACAGAATCTCAAATGTTGATATACGACTTCGCTGCTGTAACGTAGAGCCCCCTGGACCGCCTCGTCAAGCAAGGACTTCTGCTATTCCTTTGCCAGATTGGCGACTAGGTGGTCAATTGAAGCCCATTGGCGAATTTCAAAAGTTTCGCAGAAGATGGGATTCTCTTCTGCCTCTCGTTTGACAAAGAGGTTGCACAAGACCGTGACGGATCGGAGCTAATTGTACAGAGTCTTGGATGTCCATTGAGGCGTTCGCATCAAGTCCCTCAACAGTTGCATGTAAGTATATGTTTTGAACTCGTAGGAACTCCAATCGCCCTAATTGTATTTAATTGATCTTTCAGGTATATTCATTCAATGCATCTTGCTCATTTGGATATAAAACCGGGCAACATTTTCATTTCACGGGAAACTCGGTATGACTCAGCTGACGACGGGTTCGAAGATGATGAGAATCCTGACCGTGATGATGTCACCTATAAAATAGGTAAACTTTTGGCCTTTTTTTATTTCTTACATTCCTTGTTTACGCTTCCTTTGGTTTTTTCGAATATCACAGCGAATCTGGACTATTTATTTCAGTTAGCTGTTTAAACGGAAGTCGTATTAAGGAGGGCGGTTTCAAAATTTAACCATGAAATATAAAAATGGTATGATCAGTTCAAGGATTTTTAGTTAAGGAGCAAGTTCAGTGTTTTAAGTAAGCCCTAAAGTGGCCTTTCTGGTTACGCATCAGGTGTACAAGCAACTGTAATAAAATAGAAAATAAAATGGTAAAGGCTTATTCTTTTTTTTAATTGATTGTGTGACCCACAACAATTGGTAAAATGTTCCATTTCTTATTTTATCAATTCATTTACATTTATTCCCCTGTCATACCCAAATCAATGTGAGTGGTCGAAAATTATAATAGAGATCACTTTATTTGCGTTGGTTAGTGGATGTGTTTCTATATTTTTGACTGGGCAAGTGATGTTTGCAATGCTACATTGCAGAGGCATCACTGTAACTGCATCACCAATTTCTGTTTGTACTCAGTGCCATTTCAATGAAACTTAAGACTTCAGTTTGTAAATTGTATCTAAAGGGTCCCGCATATTTGCTTGGAAATCAATTTATTCTATGCGCGTTAGTTACCTTAAGATGTTGTTTTTCTTTCTTAATCGTGTTTAACAACCATTGATGAAATTCTGAATTTGTAGCCTGCAAATCTTATGTAGAGTAGACTAGTTGAGGTTGTGGGACCTTCTACTTTTTGTTTACCTCTCTTTAAGTCGTAAATCAATCAAATACATCCAATACAAGCAATCTGAATTTTATGTCTGGATTTTTATGCAAAACAAGTCCGTTTTCTTTATGTTCTACTGAAATAGAAAGTTTTTCTAACTTCTGGTGAAAGGATAGTAGAGTATAAACAACATGAAATAAAGGAAACGAAATCAGATATGCACATATGAAAAAACCAAAGGTAAAAAGAAGATGAGACAAGTTTTATGCTTTTATCAGAAGAAAAAAAAAATGCTCAGGATT
Organism: Artemia sp. Qi Xiang Cuo; assembly: GCF_049724085.1. Classification (NCBI taxonomy): domain Eukaryota; kingdom Metazoa; phylum Arthropoda; class Branchiopoda; order Anostraca; family Artemiidae; genus Artemia; species Artemia sp. Qi Xiang Cuo. The sequence continues at coordinate 35,266,415 of NC_142797.1, forward strand.
TAATTTAAAGAATCTTGATTTGTCTCAATTGGGTGTGGAGTTCCTCAACGCGCACGCATATTGAATCTTGGGACGGGACGCATTTTGATGGCGGCCCAAGTTTGTCAACACCCCAAAACAAATGAATTATGCAAAAATATAGGAGAATAAAATAGCAATCTGGGCATTCCAGGGAGGGAGGGAGGTATGGGTCAAAAAGTATTGTGGAGTAAATTGTCTCTTGACAAAATGTGAACAGTAGATAAAGATCTATTAAAGGAATCTCTGGCTTAACGATTAAAAAGAAGCTTGATGTCCCGTTTGATTTTGAAAACGATCATTTAAAAATAAAATATTAAAATAGCTAATTTTTTTAGCGTAGGCTTAGTAGACCGTACCAAACCCTGAATTTGAACAAGACAATCATTACTTTATTTGTTTAACATAATTACTAAAAAAAAATTGTAGGTGATCTTGGCCATGTGACCTCTATTAGTGACCCTCAAGTAGAAGACTTTGAAGAGGGTGATTGTCGTTATTTGCCATTGGAGATACTTCAAGATGACTATAGTCGGCTGGCCAAAGGAGACATATTCTCTCTTGGTTTGACTATCTACGAACTAGCTGGAGGATATCCCCTCCCGAAAAATGGTGACTTTTGGCAGAAGATTCGCCATGAAGGATACTTACCTCAGCTGCCAACATTATCTCTGGAATTTCATAAACTTCTACTGGTAAGAAAACCAACATATTTTACATCTTAGGTTATTTTTTAAAACACGTGATATATCCAGAACCTTTTTCTAAGACAAAAGCTTAATGTAAAATGAATGTTATGAGAAAGTCGGTTTTCAGATTTAGCAAAAATGTTTTTTCGGTTTAATTTGTTTTGTTTCCATTTGTATTTGGCAATTTCATTCATGCTGTCTGTTTTTTTTTTCGAATTGCCATTGAAGATGGCTACTTGAAGCTAGTGTGGAAATACGTACCTATAATAAGAAAAAAAAAGACTAGATTGTAAAAACAAGAGTAGTGTTGTCGTTGCAATGTTTTTCTTAAGGTAAATGTAGTATGCTCTAAAAAAAACTATTTGCGGAGAACCAATAGGCCCATGGCTAGATAATTGAGTCGATTGTAATACAAGGTCATAATTTGTATTTGGGGTAAACATGAATCATTTGAATCGCTAACACTCCTCATTAGCGCGGCTACAAAACAATATGGAAATAACGAACTTGAAACTCTGTCTATAAAATCAGTTTGTGGGGCACCAACGTTTTCTTTTTGTTGCTAGCTTCTGTTTTCTGGATGACTGTCAACTCTGCCTGTAGAGCTTGTGCATTCTAGATGCTATAAGCAAGGGCGCATCCAGGATTTTGCTTGGAGGGGGTATAGAATAAAAAAAACGCATAAAAAATTGGTTTATATATATTTATGTTCTATCTTTACGAGTTGGACCAAAAAAAAATTATGGAGCGGGGGGGGCCCAAACCCGATAGCCCCCCCTGGATATGGCCTTGGCCATAAGATATTATCTTAAAACCCTCTGGAGGATACTAGTAGTATTTGCTGACAAAGCATTTTGTTTTGTGTCGTTCTGCATCTTGTGGAAGAATGTTGTGTTGATACAACTTGTCTCTGCTGTAAAGGTAATCATCTTGCTAAAGCTGGACACCATGATAACTATCCATCCATACAGCTGCTGGTTATTTACTTACTAAGACTAATAGAACTATCAAGCTGATGTTACCATTTGTCTTGCCTAAAAAACAGCTTCAACGTCAAGTAAACTCGGAAATAACTGAGTCGTCGTCTTGGAAACGTAATTGAAAACTAGACACATAGAGACCATTAAACTACGACGAAAAGTCTAGTCTGCTCTGCATAATGCCAGTTCTATCAGCTACCGGGTTAGATTTATACAAGCTTCTATGAAAAACGCGATCTAAACAAGAATAAAAACTCAAATCTTTGAATTTTTGTTAGAATACCTGACTGCATTTTCACCAAAGCCCCATTCTCACGTGTGTGTAGCTTGATATCAATGTTTAGATAACGCCATTTTGGACCATTCAGAACTGCTCATTAAAATAGGAAACAAGATATAATTAGCCGAAAATGATCTTATCTAGAGATGAAGCCTAGCTAAGTTTACGTGAATCCTTCCCGACCCCTCACACACTCAAATGGGTTAGAGGGTGTGGCATTAGAGAAAACAAAGTTTGTTATAAATTGAAAAAGAGAAGGGTCCTTCTGCGTAAAACTCATTTTTTAATAGTGAAGGGGCCCCTAAGACATTTTAATATTATGCGCCTCGGCCATTCGAAACCTAAACACTTTCTGTAGAGATTAAAAATCTTGCTGGATTTGGGGATTGCTCCTGCTGTTTCCAATAGCACTCTGCAAAATCCCTAGATGTTTTCTTTATTATTGTTAAATCATAATGCCTGCTAGCATTTTTTGTGCAATCTCGTAACTTAAAGCTGTAGTTGCTCAAAACTGGCTTAGCGGAGGGCACGTGTTTTGATGTTGGACGACTTGATGTCCTATGATTCTGTTTAGTGTACTTTATTAGATTCTCTTGCTCTAGATTTGCCTTTCTTTAGGTTTTCGAACTGGAAACGAAAGTTTATTTCTATGTTACATTGTTATCATGTATTTTGGTCAATAATTTGTTTATATGTTTACAAAGGACTCGGTGTGGTAGGGACCTCCACCTCTTCTCAAACAAAAATAGAAATGAATGTTGAAAATCCTTTGCTTTTGTGATTTAGAATAAAAACAATTATAATATTCAAAATATTAATTTTATGGCTTTAAACCTAACTTTTTTTTTTAAGTGAAGGTTACCCCCTTAAAAAAAATGTTTCAATTAGAAGAAGCACACGGAAGGAAGGCGTAAGTTTTCACTCTTGTGTCTATGCCTCTCGTCTAGTCTATTTTTATTGATCCTCTTTTATTGATCTGATTTAGAGGATTTTCTTTTACAGTCTACAATTCAACCGGACGCGAGTTCTCGTCCATCTGCTGCTGAATTACTGAATTCTGAGCTTCTTGTCCCACTTAATCGGAGTACGACGGAACAATTAAAGAGGGAGCTGCGTGCTGAAAGACAGATGAACCAAGCTCTAAGAAAGGAACTACTTAAAGCACAACTAAACGGTTCAGATAAATTGAGTCCCAGACAAACGCCTAAACGTTCTCAAAGACTAGTTGGTAAAAACATGGCCAAAAGTCGAAGCTATTGTTGATTTTTATCGGTTTATATGTCTTTGAAATCTCTGGGCTTTCCTGTTTTGAATATGTACATTGCAACAAAGAAAACTATTTTGTTACGTAGTGCATTTAGATAAATTACTAGTCGTTTATTATTAGAATTCAGTGTTTTCAGCGTTGTGATATGTTATTCGAAATCTTATTTTTGTTGTCACCTTCTTCATTTTCTCTGTCTTGATAGTGTTTTTATTTATGATATGTCCCCCTTTTTTGCTTTTTTGTAGCTGATTTTTTTTTACTTCAATATATGGAGGGTTCAATTTTTAAATGAATCAAGTCCAACAAAGGAGCTTTTAAGGCGTAGGCTCCCATAGCTAAGTAACCATAGTTGAAATGAGATTACTTTTGGTCACACTTTTGCAAAACCAGTTTGCAATGTGCAACAAGTTTTCTGTAAGGAGTAGGATAAACTGAACTATAAGTCGAAACTAATCTAAGCAGATTTAGTTCACTATTGCTATGAAAGGAAACCTTAAATCTTCAGAGTGCTATTGCAACTACAGCAGTATTGCCGTTAATGACTGAATGAAGTTTCGGTGTGGATGGGAGGGGGCGGGGTCAGGAACTTACTCACACAAATTTGTCCAGAGGACCCCTCTCTTGGACAGTTTAAGAATTTGCTCCTAGAAAATTTTGTTTTTCATATTTTAATCCCCAGAAAACTCTACCCCCCCCCCCGCCCCGATTAAAACGCATGTATATCTATGATGCTGGGCATTTGGATTCTTTCATTGGAAATAAGTTTGGTTGGTCTTTTTAAGTTGAGCCCTCCTGTATTTCAGCCCAAAACATTTTACGTCTGACCTCTAGGACTACAGAAACTTGTATCTCGTTATTTTTACGCTCAATGCTCATTCAATATAATATCTTAAAAATTGATGTCACTGCTTAAATCACTCTCTTGGATGTGTGTACAGTTAAAATGTCTTTTCAAGCTGTGAATGGGGACAATATAATACTAAAAAAAGGGCTATAGACCAGTTTACGAAGTCGGTATCCCTATGAAACTTGATATTAAGCTTATAATTGAAAAGATGTAATGTCTTCGATTCCTAAACTTGTGCAACTTGTATAGAACAAAGCAAATTCCATAATTACTTATTCCCAGTTTGACAACTTACTTTTATTTAAAATCCGATATGAAAACCTGATTTTAATGTCACGGAAAATGTATTTAAGTCAATTTGGCTCTTCTATCGTATGTTTCAAACCGATCTAGATAGCCTTAATTTATCACCTTTTGATCTAGAATTATCTTCTTTTTTTTTTTTATGTGCATTCTTCGACATTCAAACTGAAATAATGTTTCTAAAATAGACGGCCTTGTAAAATAATGTTTCAGTATTAGATTTGGTCAAATGGATCTCTTTTCACCTCTTGTTAACATGCTTTGTTTTCACGGCTAATGCATGGAGATTAGCTGTTAAGGATACATAAATCGTTTACACATCAAATAGAATAACTCCACTCAAGCCAGTTTTTTTTTTAAGATTTCAGTATCAGAACCCTGGATTGAAGTTTTCATGTTCTTCATAAAACTCCTCTGTAGGGCGGTCATACCCCCCCCCCCCCCTTAAAAAACTTTGAGAAGAGAGGCTGATAAGGGTTCTAAAGGATTACCTCAGAATCACGAAATTTCATAACATTTGTCCTATCAGTTAATGATTTTTTTTAACTAGCTAATTCTCTTAGCTTAGTACTAAAATCAACTTGAGAACACTCTCAAAGATATAAGCAAAAGTACAAAAATATTTTGAAGCAAATCATTTTATTACATAATTGGTACAAATTTTGAAATTCTTTTCAGTCTTCCTCGTTGTTTTCTTTTTCTCCTTTAGGGAGATAATTGAATAGAAATTGGAACGCCTCTTGTATGGATGTTTTTACGCATTAATTGGTAGAATAATTGGTTTGGCAATAGGAATAGGCTGAAGAGGAATTTGGACAATATAACTATCTTTTTTTTTTAAACTGCCGGGAAATCCTGAAGCTGTCTTACTTAACATTCTATACATTTTTATAAGAACATTGCTTGAAATGTTAGTGAGAAGTAGTAAATTGTGTTTGGAGTAGAGTGCATACAAGTCCGAAGGAATTTTGTTTCCAGTCATTTTACTTGGTTCGTTGGCTCCAGCTTACTATTGGCGAATCAGTAACCAATTTCATTAGTTGAAAATAAGTCAGTCAGAAAAGAAAGGTAAAGAAAAACTTCGAAAATCATTGA